>NC_092170.1:35099667-35279667 GCF_045791955.1 Oncorhynchus clarkii lewisi
TACATGACGTCAGAACTCAGGCTCTGCACTTCACAGCTCGGTGAGGTTTTTGAGCACCTTGCGTGACAACAAGTTGTCCCCATTCCTCTGGCTGATTGGGAAACATTTGCAAATGTTTTGTTGTCTGAGTGAAGGGAAATGCTGTTAAATTAAGGTGACTCAATGTACATTGAAAGATGAGCCGTTGAGGATTATAATACCGCTTTGATGTCCTATAAGCCAAACACCCACGAGTCCAAATGTGTACTTTACAATTCCAAATCTGACTACTGTGATGTAGAGTGAGGAGAACAGAACCAGACAGTCTGTGCCCCGGTCCGCTCAGCAGAAACGCATTCATCACACCTTTTTATCAGCACCAGAATTACCATCCGTTCCTCGGAATTGCGTTGTGAAAGCCGAACACTGTAAAGCCGAACACTGTAAAGCCGAACACTGTAAAGCCGAACACTTTCACGTTGTGAAAGCCGAACACTGTAAAGCCGAACACTGTAAAGCCGAACACTGTAAAGCCGAACACCGTAAAGCCGAACACCGTAAAGCCAAACACCGTAAAGCCGAACACCGTAAAGCCGAACACCGTAAAGCCGAACACCGTAAAGCCGAACACCGTAAAGCCGAACACTGTAAAGCCGAACACTTTCACGTTGTGAAAGCCGAACACTGTAAAGCCGAACACTGTAAAGCCGAACACTGTAAAGCCGAACACTGTAAAGCCGAACACTTTCACGTTGTGAAAGCCGAACACTGTAAAGCCGAACACTGTAAAGCCGAACACTGTAAAGCCGAACACTGTAAAGCCGAACACTGTAAAGCCGAACACTGTAAAGCCAAACACTGTAAGATGTTTGTTGGCACTAGAACAAACTTTCACCTGACCCACATTTTGATTTATAAACGTACCGTTTATAGATTGCTTAAACAACAACATTAATCGTGTGACGGAGGGGGTGCAGGGTGCCGAGGGGCTAGGGGAAGTGCCTAGGGGCTAAGGGGTTCGATTTAGGGTTGTGCATACGACTGCCTTGTCTTTAAACACACCAACACTAGTTCTGCGTAACCTCTTTTAACCTCCACTAGCCTGGAACAGCCTTTACACCCCCCCCCCAGAGCCAATCATATCGCTCATTTCCCTGTCACTCCCCACTGGGGGTGTCTTTGTGTGTGTGTCTCCCAGTGGGGGGTGCAGATGTTTCCTGGGTGGAAGTTCGATCTCGTGCCGAGGAGGCTGGTCGTTAGTTTGCCAATCCTAGTGTAGTGTATTGTGTGTGTGTGTGTGTGTGTGTGTGTGTGAGATACCTTGCCCTCCCACTCCAGCAGTAGTGTGTGTAACTCTCCCTCCTTGGCGTAGGCTCTGGCTGTGTGTCCTAAGGCATTGGTCTGCAGGGGGTTGGCACCTGCACGGAGAGAGAGAGAGAGAGAGAGAGGTTAGGGGGGTCAAAGGTTAGGGGTCAGACTGCAGCATTTGGACCGCTCAACAGGGTAGAAAGAGGGGTCATATATGTGATGCCTAAAATGCACATTCTGACCACTCTACACACACATCCCTGCCTACTGCACCATCTCCTCAAACACAACAGGTACCAAACACACAGCAGGTACCAAACACACAGCAGGTATTATATTAACACACAGCAGGTATTATATTAACACTCAGCAGGTATTATATTAACACACAGCAGGTATTATATTAACACACAGCAGGTATTATATTAACACACAGCAGGTATTATATTAACACACAGCAGGTATTATATTAACACACAGCAGGTATTATATTAACACACAGCAGGTAGTAACACTCAGCAGGTATTATATTAACACTCAGCAGGTATTATATTAACACACAGCAGGTATTATATTAACACACAGCAGGTATTATATTAACACTCAGCAGGTATTATATTAACACTCAGCAGGTATTATATTAACACTCAGCAGGTATTATATTAACACACAGCAGGTATTATATTAACACACAGCAGGTATTATATTAACACACAGCAGGTATTATATGAACACACAGCAGGTATTATATTAACACACAGCAGGTATTATATTAACACACAGCAGGTATTATATTAACACACAGCAGGTATTATATTAACACACAGCAGGTATTATATTAACACACAGCAGGTATTATATTAACACACAGCAGGTATTATATTAACACACAGCAGGTATTATATTAACACTCAGCAGGTATTATATTAACACACAGCAGGTATTATATTAACACACAGCAGGTATTATATTAACACACAGCAGGTATTATATTAACACACAGCAGGTATTATAGTAACACACAGCAGGTAGTAACAGACAGCAGGTATTATATTAACACACAGCAGGTATTATATTAACACACAGCAGGTATTATATTAACACACAGCAGGTATTATATTAACACACAGCAGGTATTATATTAACACACAGCAGGTATTATATTAACACACAGCAGGTATTATATTAACACACAGCAGGTATTATATTAACACACAGCAGGTACCAAACACACAGCAGGTATTATATTAACACACAGCAGGTATTATATTAACACACAGCAGGTATTATATTAACACACAGCAGGTATTATATTAACACACAGCAGGTATTATATTAACACTCAGCAGGTATTATATTAACACACAACAGGTATTATATTAACACACAGCAGGTATTATATTAACACACAGCAGGTATTATATTAACACACAGCAGGTATTATATTAACACACAGCAGGTAGTAACAGACAGCAGGTATTATATTAACACACAGCAGGTATTATATTAACACACAGCAGGTAGTAACACAGCAGGTTATTACCCCTATATCACAGTAGGTTATTACCCCTATATTACAGTAGGTTATTACCCCTATATCACAGCAGGTTACTACCCCTATATTACAGTAGGTTATTACCCCTATATTACAGTAGGTTACTATATCACAGTAGGTTACTACCCCTATATTACAGTAGGTTATTACCCCTATATCACAGTAGGTTATTACCCCTATATTACAGTAGGTTACTATATCACAGTAGGTTACTACCCCTATATCACAGTAGGTTACTATATCACAGTAGGTTATTACCCCTATATCACAGTAGGTTACTACCCCTATATCACAGTAGGTTATTACCCCTATATCACAGTAGGTTACTATATCACAGTAGGTTACTATATCACAGTAGGTTATTACCCCTATATTACAGTAGGTTACTATATCAAAGTAGGTTACTACCCCTATATTACAGTAGGTTATTACCCCTATATCACAGTAGGTTATTACCCCTATATTACAGTAGGTTACTATATCACAGTAGGTTACTACCCCTATATCACAGTAGGTTACTATATCACAGTAGGTTATTACCCCTATATCACAGTAGGTTACTACCCCTATATCACAGTAGATTATTACCCCTATATCACAGTAGGTTACTATATCACAGTAGGTTATTACCCCTATATCACAGTAGGTTACTACCCCTATATCACAGTAGGTTATTACCCCTATATCACAGTAGGTTACTACCCCTATATTACAGTAGGTTACTATATCACAGCAGGTTATTACCCCTATATCACAGTAGGTTACTACCCCTATATCACAGTAGGTTATTACCCCTATATCACAGTAGGTTATTACCCCTATATCACAGCAGGTTATTACCCCTATATCACAGTAGGTTACTATATCACAGTAGGTTATTACCCCTATATCACAGCAGGTTATTACCTCTATATTACAGTAGGTTACTATATCACAGTAGGTTATTACCCCTATATAACAGTAGGTTATTACCCCTATATCACAGCAGGTTATTACCACTATATCACAGTAGGTTACTACCCCTATATCACAGTAGGTTACTATATCACAGTAGGTTATTACCCCTATATTACAGTAGGTTATTACCCCTATATTACAGTAGGTTACTATATCACAGTAGGTTACTACCCCTATATCACAGTAGGTTATTATTACCCCTATATCACAGTAGGTTATTACCCCTATATCACAGTAGGTTACTATATCACAGTAGGTTATTATTACCCCTATATCACAGTAGGTTATTACCCCTATATCACAGTAGGTTATTACCCATATATCACAGCAGGTTACTACCCCTATATCACAGTAGGTTATTACCCCTATATCACAGTAGGTTATTACCCCTATATCACAGTAGGTTACTACCCCTATATCACAGTAGGTTACTATATCACAGTAGGTTATTACCCCTATATTACAGTAGGTTACTATATCACAGTAGGTTACTACCCCTATATCACAGTAGGTTATTATTACCCCTATATCACAGTAGGTTATTACCCCTATATCACAGTAGGTTATTACCCCTATATCACAGTAGGTTATTACCCCTATATCACAGCAGGTTACTACCCCTATATCACAGTAGGTTATTACCCCTATATCACAGCAGGTTACTACCCCTATATCACAGTAGGTTATTACCCCTATATCACAGTAGGTTATTACCCCTATATCACAGCAGGTTATTACCCCTATATCACAGTAGGTTATTACCCCTATATCACAGCAGGTTATTACCCCTATATCACAGCAGGTTATTACCCCTATATCACAGTAGGTTATTACCCCTATATCACAGTAGGTTATTACCCCTATATCACAGTAGGTTATTACCCCTATATCACAGCAGGTTACTACCCCTATATCACAGTAGGTTATTACCCCTATATCACAGCAGGTTACTACCCCTATATCACAGTAGGTTATTACCCCTATATTACAGTAGGTTACTATATCACAGTAGGTTATTACCCCTATATTACAGTAGGTTACTACCCCTATATCACAGTAGGTTATTACCCCTATATCACAGCAGGTTACTACCCCTATATCACAGTAGGTTATTACCCCTATATTACAGTAGGTTATTACCCCTATATCACAGTAGGTTATTACCCCTATATCACAGTAGGTTATTACCCCTATATCACAGCAGGTTACTACCCCTATATCACAGTAGGTTATTATTACCCCTATATCACAGTAGGTTATTACCCCTATATCACAGTAGGTTATTACCCCTATATCACAGTAGGTTATTACCCCTATATCACAGCAGGTTACTACCCCTATATCACAGTAGGTTATTACCCCTATATCACAGTAGGTTATTATTACCCCTATATCACAGTAGGTTATTATTACCCCTATATCACAGTAGGTTACTACCCCTATATCACAGTAGGTTATTACCCCTATGTCACAGTAGGTTATTACCCCTATATCACAGTAGGTTATTACCCCTATATCACAGCAGGTTACTACCCCTATATCACAGTAGGTTATTACCCCTATATCACAGCAGGTTATTACCCCTATATCACAGCAGGTTATTACCCCTATATCACAGCAGGTTACTACCCCTATATCACAGTAGGTTATTACCCCTATATCACAGTAGGTTATTACCCCTATATCACAGTAGGTTATTACCCCTATATTACATACACACTAAAGGGCTGAGGTAACCTCATGAGAGACAGCACGTGTTACAGTGTGTGTGTCAGTGATTGAATGTGTGTGTGAGTCAATGATTGAGAATGTGCGTGTGAGAGTGTAGGTGTGTGTGAGTCAATGATTGAGAATGTGCGTGTGAGAGTGTAGGTGTCAGTGAGTCAATGATTGAGAATGTGTGTGTGAGAGTGTGTGTCGGGGATTGAGAGTGTTTAATGGCAGTGTGGGGTGCCGGTGGTGTTGTCTGTAAGGGTGGTTAGCATTGCCTTATGCCCTGACCTGCACTCTTAACTCAGTGTCACACACACACACACACACACACACACACACACACACACACACACACACACACACACACACACACACACACACACACACACACACACACACACACACACACACACACACACACACACACACACACACACACACACACACACACACACACACACTCTGTAGCGATGCCGCATGGTGTGTTTTGCGATGCTGTGTGTGTGTGTGTGTGTGTGTGTGTGTGTGTGTGTATGGTCGTAGTGTTGCTGTGAGCGAAGACCAGTGAGAGTAATCGCCATGGTGATTATTGATAAAAACCTAAACACCTGCCCTGCTCCCAAACCAATGATCCAAACCCCAAACATAAAGGACAAAAGCAATATACCAGCTGACAACACACCCACACACACTCACAGATCCCCTCACCTGCCTCACACACACTCTGTCCCCCCGTTCTGTTTCCAACATAATAAATAGCATCATTTAGGCCTTTAATATCAGCCCAACCCTCTGGGCCAAGGATCAACCCTAACGACCACTAATCCTCAGAGAGAGAGAGATAGAGGGGGGAGAGAGAGAAAGAGGGGGGAGATGGGATAGAGCGAGGGGAGACGGGGGAGAGAGGGGGTAGAGAGAAAGAGGGGAGAGAGAGGGGAGAGAGAAAGAAGGGGAGAGAGGGGGAGAGAAAGAGGGGAGAGAGGGGGGAGAGAGAAAGAAGGGGAGAGTGGGGGGAGAGGGGTTAGAGAGAAAGAAGGGGAGAGTGGGGGGAGAGGGGTTAGAGAGAAAGAGGGGAGTGTGGGGGGGAGAGTGGGGGGAGAGAGAAAAAGAGGGGAGAGTGGGGGGAGAGAGAGGGTTGAGAGAGAAAGAAGGGGAGAGAGGGGGTAGAGAAAGATGGGGAGACGGGGGAGAGAGAAAGAAGGGAGTGAGGGGAGAGGGGAGACGGGGGACAGAGAAAGAAGGGAGTGGGGGATAGAAAGAACGGGAGAGAAGGGGTAGAGAGAAAGAGGGGAGAGTAGGGGGAGAGAAATATGGGGGAGAGAGAGAAGGGGGAGAGTAGGGGGAGAGAGAGAAGGGGGAGAGAGAGAGGGGGTAGAGAGAAAGAAGGGGAGAGAGGGGGTAGAGAGAAAGATTGGAGAGTAGGGGGAGAGAGAGAGGGGAGAGTAGGGGGAGAGAGAGATGGGGGGGGGAGAGAAGGGGGAGAGTAGGGGGAGAGAGAGATGGGGGAGAGAGAAAGAGGGGAGAGTGGGGGAGAGAGTGGGGGGAGAGAGAAAGAAGGGGAGAGAGAAAAAGAGGGGAGAGTGGGGGGAGAGAGAGGGTTGAGAGAGAAAGAAGGGGAGAGAGGGGATAGAGAAAGATGGGGAGACGGGGGAGAGAGAAAGAAGGGAGTGGGGGGAGAGAGGGGAGACGGGGGACAGAGAAAGAAGGGAGTGGGGGGAGAGAGGGGAGAGAGAAAGAAGGGGAGAGAGGGGGAGAGAAAGAGGGGAGAGAGGGGGAGAGAGAAAGAAGGGGAGAGTGGGGGGAGAGGGGTTAGAGAGAAAGAAGGGGAGAGTGGGGGGAGAGGGGTTAGAGAGAAAGAGGGGAGTGTGGGGGGAGAGAGTGGGGGGAGAGAGAAAAAGAGGGGAGAGTGGGGGGAGAGAGAGGGTTGAGAGAGAAAGATGGGGAGACGGGTGAGAGAGAAAGAAGGGAGTGAGGGGAGAGGGGAGACGGGGGACAGAGAAAGAAGGGAGTGGGGGATAGAAAGAACGGGAGAGAGGGGGTAGAGAGAAAGAGGGGAGAGTAGGGGGAGAGAAATATGGGGGAGAGAGAGAAGGGGGAGAGTAATATGGGGGAGAGAGAGAAGGGGGAGAGTAGGGGGAGAGAGAGAAGGGGGAGAGAGAGAGGGGGTAGAGAGAAAGAAGGGGAGAGAGGGGGTAGAGAGAAAGATTGGAGAGTAGGGGGAGAGAGAGAGGGGAGAGTAGGGGGAGAGAGAGATGTGGGGGAGAGAGAAGGGGGAGAGTAGGGGGAGAGAGAGATGGGGGAGAGAGAAAGAGGGGAGAGTGGGGGAGAGAGTGGGGGGAGAGAGAAAGAAGGGGAGAGAGAAAAAGAGGGGAGAGTGGGGGGAGAGAGAGGGTTGAGAGAGAAAGATGGGGAGACGGGGGAGAGAGAAAGAAGGGAGTGGGGGGAGAGAGGGGAGACGGGGGACAGAGAAAGAAGGGAGTGGGGGGAGAGAGGTGAGAGAGAAAGAAGGGGAGAGAGGGGGTAGAGAAAGATGGGGAGATGGGGGACAGAGAAAGAAGGGAGTGGGGGATAGAAAGAACGGGAGAGAGGGGGTAGAGAGAAAGAGGGGAGAGTAGGGGGAGAGAAATATGGGGGAGAGAGAGAAAGAAGGGGAGAGAGGGGGTAGAGAGAAAGATGGGAGAGAGAGAGAGAGAGAGAGGGGGAGAGTAGGGGGAGAGAGAGATGGGGGGGAGAGAAAGAGGGGAGAGTGGGGGGGAGAGAGGGTAGAGAGAATGGGGGGAGAGAGAAAGAGGGGAGAGTGGGGGGGAGAGAGGGTAGAGAGAAAGAAGGGAAGAGAGAGAGAGAGTGGGGAGAGAGAAAGAAGGGGTGAGGGGGTAGCGAGAAAGAGGGGAGAGTGGGGGGAGAGAGAGAGGGGGGAGAGAAAGAAGGGGGAGAGGGGGAGAAAGAAATAGGGGAGAGTGGGGGAAGAGAGAGGGGAGAGAGAAAGAGGGGAGAGAGAGGGGGGAGAGAAAGAGGGGAGAAAAAGAAGGGGAGAGGGGGAGAGAGAAAGAGGGGAGAGTGGGGGGAGAGAGGGTAGAGATAAAGAGGGGAGAGTGGGGGGAAAGAGGGGGTAGAGAGAAAGAGGGGAGAGTGGGGGGAAAGAGGGGGTAGAGAGAAAGAGGGGAGAGTGGGGGGAGAGAGAGGGGGGAGAGAGAGGGTAGAGAGAAAGAGGGGAGAGTGGGGGGAGAGAGAGGGTAGAGAGAAAGAGGGGAGAGTTGGGGGAAAGAGAGTGGGGGAAAGAGTGGGTAGAGAGAAAGAGGGGAGAGTGGGGGGAAAGAGAGTGGGGGGAAAGAGGGGGTAGAGAGAAAGAGGGGAGAGTGGGGCGAGAGAGGGGGTAGAGAGAAAGAGGGGAGAGAGGGGGAGAGAGAAAGAAGGGGAGAGAGGGGGAGAGAGAAAGAAGGGGAGAGAGGGGGAGAGAGAAAGAAGGGGAGAAAGGGGGAGAGAGAAAGAAGGGGAGAGAGGGAGAGTAGGGGGAGAGAGAGTGGGGGGAGAGAGAAAGAGGGGAGAAAGAGGGGAGAGAGAGAGAGGGTATATTGAAACAGACTCAATACAAGCAGTAAATTCCCTTACAAAACAACCTTTATTATTGCCTTATTAAAAATGGCTATTAGGAGTATTCTCTACCTCCCTCCCCCCGTTTCCATACAGCAGGTGGGACAGGGACCCTGCGGGTCTGTGTGTGTGCCTGAGTGTCTTTACCCCACTGGTCAGGGCCATGCGCCGCTCTATCACTCTGCCAGGCTTGTGGGGCCCTGTGTGGAGCCTGGGGTTGGGTAGTGAGCTTCCCCAGGCAGGTTGAGGGCTGCTGGGGCAGGACCCTGCTTGAGATGGGCCTACAGGCGGTGATGGATGGAGGTGTGAGACTAAGAGCCAACTGAGGCGAAGAGAGCAAGACAATGCACAAGGGTCACTCACACACACACACACACACACACACACACACACACAGGGGAAATAAACAAACACAAGTGCAAGCACAAATACGCAGGCGCATGTACACTTTAAACAACACACGCACACACGCACGCGATTGGCAGTGATAGCAGTGCCGGTCAGGCGTGGTCGGGTCGTCTGGGTAACAACATCTTTAATGTGATTGGTTTAGAATAATTGTTTCTGTTTTGAGAAATTTCTCCAGTTGTAAAAAAAAATGTAAAACTGTATCAGGGTCAAGAAGGAGAGTGTGTGTGGAGGGGGGAGGGGGTGTTATTCCATTAGGTGAGTAGAATTTGTTTAAGCACTTAGATTACTCATTCTCTCATCCTCCTCCCCCTTTCCCCTTTTGCTGTGTCTAGTTCTACTGGTCAGTTTGAGGAAGAGAGAAGAAGAAGATGGAGGACCAGAACACGACAGTGGGAGTGGTGTAATCCATCATAAACAGAACATTGTTCCTGTAACTCAATCATGACAGTGTTTGTGTGTGTGTGTGCGTGGGCTTACCTAGTAATTAAGACAGTGGTCTAAGCTTTTCGGGGTTTCTTTGGACATTTTTAAGGATGCAGATTATTTGCGAAACCTTTGCACATAGCAGTAATTATTTAGATAAATTAAATAAGGGCAGTTTAGAGACTTCCTCATACCAAATGGCAACAATAATTTAATTTAACAATCATTCTTCAGTCCTATCTCCTTAGAAAGTCATTATTCAGTATGTATACACTAACCCCCCCCCCCCCCCCCCCCCTAATAACATACTCATAGATATTCAGTATGTATACACTACCCCCCCCCACTAATAACATACTCATAGATATTCAGTATGTATACACTACCCCCCCCCCCCACTAATAACATACTCATAGATATTCAGTATGTATACACTACCCCCCCCCCCACTAATAACATACTCATAGATATTCAGTATGTATACACTACCCCCCCCCCCACTAATAACATACTCATAGATATTCAGTATGTATACACTACCCCCCCCCCACTAATAACATACTCATAGATATTCAGTATGTATACACTACCCCCCCCCCACTAATAACATACTCATAGATATTCAGTATGTATACACTAACCCCCCCCCCCCACTAATAACATACTCATAGATATTCAGTATGTATACACTAACCCCCCCCCCCCCCCCTAATAACATACTCACTAATAACATACTCATAGATATTCAGTATGTATACACTAACCCCCCCCCACTAATAACATACTCATAGATATTCAGTATGTATACACTACCCCCCCCCCCACTAATAACATACTCATAGATATTCAGTATGTATACACTACCCCCCCCCCCCCCACTAATAACATACTCATAGATATTCAGTATGTATACACTACCCCCCCCCCCCCCCCACTAATAACATACTCATAGATATTCAGTATGTATACACTACCCCCCCCCCCCCCCCCCCCTAGCACTAATAACATACTCATAGATATTCAGTATGTATACACTACCCCCCCCCCCACTAATAACATACTCATAGATATTCAGTATGTATACACTACCCCCCCCCCACTAATAACATACTCATAGATATTCAGTATGTATACACTACCCCCCCCCCCCACTAATAACATACTCATAGATATTCAGTATGTATACACTACCCCCCCCCCCCCCCACTAATAACATACTCATAGATATTCAGTATGTATACACTAACCCCCCCCCACTAATAACATACTCATAGATATTCAGTATGTATACACTACCCCCCCCCCCCCCCCCACTAATAACATACTCATAGATATTCAGTATGTATACACTAACCCCCCCCCCCCCCACTAATAACATACTCATAGATATTCAGTATGTATACACTACCCCCCCCCCCCCCACTAATAACATACTCATAGATATTCAGTATGTATACACTACCCCCCCCCCCCCCCCCCCACTAATAACATACTCATAGATATTCAGTATGTATACACTACCCCCCCCCCCCCCCCACTAATAACATACTCATAGATATTCAATATGTATACACTAACCCCCCCCCCCCCCCCCACTAATAACATACTCATAGATATTCAGTATGTATACACTACCCCCCCCCCCCACTAATAACATACTCATAGATATTCAGTATGTATACACTACCCCCCCCCCCCACTAATAACATACTCATAGATATTCAGTATGTATACACTACCCCCCCCCCCATACTCACTAATAACATACTCATAGATATTCAGTATGTATACACTAACCCCCCCCCACTAATAACATACTCATAGATATTCAGTATGTATACACTACCCCCCCCCCCCCCCACTAATAACATACTCATAGATATTCAGTATGTATACACTAACCCCCCCCCCCCCCCCCCCCCACTAATAACATACTCATAGATATTCAGTATGTATACACTACCCCCCCCCCCCCCACTAATAACATACTCATAGATATTCAGTATGTATACACTACCCCCCCCCCCCCACTAATAACATACTCATAGATATTCAGTATGTATACACTACCCCCCCCCCCCCCCACTAATAACATACTCATAGATATTCAGTATGTATACACTAACCCCCCCCCCCCCCCCCACTAATAACATACTCATAGATATTCAGTATGTATACACTACCCCCCCCCCCCCCCCCCCCACTAATAACATACTCATAGATATTCAGTATGTATACACTACCCCCCCCCCCCCCCCCCACTAATAACATACTCATAGATATTCAGTATGTATACACTACCCCCCCCCCACTAATAACATACTCATAGATATTCAGTATGTATACACTACCCCCCCCCCATACTCACTAATAACATACTCATAGATATTCAGTATGTATACACTACCCCCCCCCCACTAATAACATACTCATAGATATTCAGTATGTATACACTACCCCCCCCCCCCCCACTAATAACATACTCATAGATATTCAGTATGTATACACTACCCCCCCCCCCCCCCCCCCCACTAATAACATACTCATAGATATTCAGTATGTATACACTAACCCCCCCCCCCCCCCCACTAATAACATACTCATAGATATTCAGTATGTATACACTAACCCCCCCCCCCCCCCCCCACTAATAACATACTCATAGATATTCAGTATGTATACACTACCCCCCCCCCCCCCACTAATAACATACTCATAGATATTCAGTATGTATACACTACCCCCCCCCCCCCCCCACTAATAACATACTCATAGATATTCAGTATGTATACACTACCCCCCCCCCCCCCCCACTAATAACATACTCATAGATATTCAGTATGTATACACTACCCCCCCCCCCCCCCCCCCCCACTAATAACATACTCATAGATATTCAGTATGTATACACTAACCCCCCCCCCCCCCACTAATAACATACTCATAGATATTCAGTATGTATACACTACACCATACCCCCCCCCCCCCCCCACTAATAACATACTCATAGATATTCAGTATGTATACACTACCCCCCCCCCCCCCCACTAATAACATACTCATAGATATTCAGTATGTATACACTACCCCCCCCCCCCCCCCACTAATAACATACTCATAGATATTCAGTATGTATACACTAACCCCCCCCCACTAATAACATACTCATAGATATTCAGTATGTATACACTACCCCCCCCCCCCCACTAATAACATACTCATAGATATTCAGTATGTATACACTAACCCCCCCCCCCCCCCCCCCCCCCCCACTAATAACATACTCATAGATATTCAGTATGTATACACTACCCCCCCCCCCACTAATAACATACTCATAGATATTCAGTATGTATACACTACCCCCCCCCCCACTAATAACATACTCATAGATATTCAGTATGTATACACTACCCCCCCCCCCCCCCCACTAATAACATACTCATAGATATTCAGTATGTATACACTACCCCCCCCCCCCCCCACTAATAACATACTCATAGATATTCAGTATGTATACACTACCCCCCCCCCCCCCACTAATAACATACTCATAGATATTCAGTATGTATACACTACCCCCCCCCCCCCCCCACTAATAACATACTCATAGATATTCAGTATGTATACACTACCCCCCCCCCCCCCCTCATAGATATTCAGTATGTATACACTACCCCCCCCCCCCCCCCCCACTAATAACATACTCATAGATATTCAGTATGTATACACTACCCCCCCCCCCCCCACTAATAACATACTCATAGATATTCAGTATGTATACACTACCCCCCCCCCCACTAATAACATACTCATAGATATTCAGTATGTATACACTACCCCCCCCCCCCCACTAATAACATACTCATAGATATTCAGTATGTATACACTACCCCCCCCCCCCCCCCCAGCACTAATAACATACTCATAGATATTCAGTATGTATACACTACCCCCCCCCCCCCCCCCCCCCCACTAATAACATACTCATAGATATTCAGTATGTATACACTAACCCCCCCCCCCCCCCCACTAATAACATACTCATAGATATTCAGTATGTATACACTAACCCCCCCCCACTAATAACATACTCATAGATATTCAGTATGTATACACTACCCCCCCCCCACTAATAACATACTCATAGATATTCAGTATGTATACACTACCCCCCCCCCCCCCACTAATAACATACTCATAGATATTCAGTATGTATACACTACCCCCCCCCCCCCCCACTAATAACATACTCATAGATATTCAGTATGTATACACTACCCCCCCCCCCCCCCCACTACCCCCCACTAATAACATACTCATAGATATTCAGTATGTATACACTACCCCCCCCCCACTAATAACATACTCATAGATATTCAGTATGTATACACTACCCCCCCCCCACTAAT
This sequence comes from Oncorhynchus clarkii lewisi, assembly GCF_045791955.1. Lineage (NCBI taxonomy): Eukaryota > Metazoa > Chordata > Actinopteri > Salmoniformes > Salmonidae > Oncorhynchus > Oncorhynchus clarkii. The sequence continues at coordinate 35,114,017 of NC_092170.1, forward strand.
AACATACTCATTGATATTCAGTATGTATACACTACCCCCCCCCCCCACTAATAACATACTCATAGATATTCAGTATGTATACACTACCCCCCCCCCCCACTAATAACATACTCATAGATATTCAGTATGTATACACTAACCCCCCCCCACTAATAACATACTCATAGATATTCAGTATGTATACACTACCCCCCCCCCCCCCCCCCACTAATAACATACTCATAGATATTCAGTATGTATACACTAACCCCCCCCCCCCCCCACTAATAACATACTCATAGATATTCAGTATGTATACACTACCCCCCCCCCACTAATAACATACTCATAGATATTCAGTATGTATACACTACCCCCCCCCCCCACTAATAACATACTCATAGATATTCAGTATGTATACACTACCCCCCCCCCCCCCCCCCACTAATAACATACTCATAGATATTCAATATGTATACACTAACCCCCCCCCCCCCCCCCACTAATAACATACTCATAGATATTCAGTATGTATACACTACCCCCCCCCCACTAATAACATACTCATAGATATTCAGTATGTATACACTACCCCCCCCCCCCACTAATAACGTACTCATAGATATTCAGTATGTATACACTACCCCCCCCCCCCCCCACTAATAACATACTCATAGATATTCAGTATGTATACACTACCCCCCCCCCCCACTAATAACATACTCATAGATATTCAGTATGTATACACTACCCCCCCCCACTAATAACATACTCATAGATATTCAGTATGTATACACTACCCCCCCCCCCACTAATAACATACTCATAGATATTCAGTATGTATACACTACCCCCCCCCCCCACTAATAACATACTCATAGATATTCAGTATGTATACACTACCCCCCCCCCCCCCCCCACTAATAACATACTCATAGATATTCAGTATGTATACACTAACCCCCCCCCCCCCCACTAATAACATACTCATAGATATTCAGTATGTATACACTAACCCCCCCCCACTAATAACATACTCATAGATATTCAGTATGTATACACTACCCCCCCCCCCACTAATAACATACTCATAGATATTCAGTATGTATACACTACCCCCCCCCCCCCACTAATAACATACTCATAGATATTCAGTATGTATACACTACCCCCCCCCCCACTAATAACATACTCATAGATATTCAGTATGTATACACTACCCCCCCCCCCCCCCCCCCAGCACTAATAACATACTCATAGATATTCAGTATGTATACACTACCCCCCCCCCACTAATAACATACTCATAGATATTCAGTATGTATACACTACCCCCCCCCCACTAATAACATACTCATAGATATTCAGTATGTATACACTACCCCCCCCCCCCACTAATAACATACTCATAGATATTCAGTATGTATACACTACCCCCCCCCCCACTAATAACATACTCATAGATATTCAGTATGTATACACTAACCCCCCCCCACTAATAACATACTCATAGATATTCAGTATGTATACACTACCCCCCCCCCCCCCCCCCCACTAATAACATACTCATAGATATTCAATATGTATACACTAACCCCCCCCCCCCCCCACTAATAACATACTCATAGATATTCAGTATGTATACACTACCCCCCCCACTAATAACATACTCATAGATATTCAGTATGTATACACTACCCCCCCCCCCACTAATAACATACTCATAGATATTCAGTATGTATACACTACCCCCCCCCCCCCCCACTAATAACATACTCATAGATATTCAGTATGTATACACTACCCCCCCCCCCACTAATAACATACTCATAGATATTCAGTATGTATACACTACCCCCCCCCCCACTAATAACATACTCATAGATATTCAGTATGTATACACTACCCCCCCCCCACTAATAACATACTCATAGATATTCAGTATGTATACACTACCCCCCCCCCACTAATAACATACTCATAGATATTCAGTATGTATACACTACCCCCCCCCCCCCCCCAGCACTAATAACATACTCATAGATATTCAGTATGTATACACTAACCCCCCCCACTAATAAAATACTCATAGAAATCACACACACAGACAAATCAAGGTGCTTTATTGGCATGGAAACATGTGTTTACATATTACACTCGGACAGGTTCTAAAATAGAGACATTTCAAATGTCATATTATGTCTATATGTGACCTGATTCAGGAAACTAGGCGTATGTCGCAAGTTACGACTTCACAGGAGAGCTGTTTGAACGTAAAAACACGTTTTGTTTGTATCAAAATTTGTTTTTTTTTGGGGGGGACAGAAAGGCTTTCTCGAACATGTGAACTTTCATGTGCCTTAATAACAAACATGTATGTCATCTGTAAACACGAATACAATTGTTAAATTAGAGCCTTGTTGGTTAAATTGGCTGAGATAATGAGTGGGCTGGACATGCCGAGAGAGGAGTTCGGATTGGTCTGCCATATAGAGGGCTTCTGTCTATTTGAACTCGTCAGTCTGTGTTGGTAATCCTGTTGAACGCGGCTTACTTTTTTTTTTATTGTGTAGTGGAGCTGCATAAGTGTTGCTCTTCACTTTCTGGAGGATCAAGTTGTGAAATCGGTGGAATTTGAGTATGATAGCTAAAGAGATGGAGGAAACAGCTGTCTCCGGATTACATCTTCATTCCTGACAGGGAGATGCGTCCATCATGCATAATGATGCATACAGGTAAGATAGCTAGCTACATTTTCAGATATTACACCTTTCTAATTTGGACAGAAAATTGTTTAATTTCAAGCTAGTGTTATTAGCTAGCTAGCTAACGTTAGCCGTCTGGCTCCCTAGCTGACGTTATTTGTTTCCCAGAGCCGTTGCTGTGATGGCACAATGTTGTATTTCACCCAGTAGATATGGGAGTTTATCAAAATTGGATTTGTTTTTTCGAATTCTTTATATATCTGTGTAATCTGAGGGAAATATGTGTCCCTAATATGGCTATACATTTGGTAGGAGGTTAGGAAGTGCAGCTCAGTTTCCATCTCATTTTGTGGGCAGTGAGCACATAGCCTGTCTTCTCTTGAGAGCCATGTCTGCCTACGGCGGCCTTTCTCAATAGCAAGGCTATGCTCATTGAGTCTGTACATAGTCAAAGCTTTCCTTAAGTTTGGGTCAGTCACAGTGGTCAGGTATTCTGCCGCTGTGTACTCTCTGTTTAGGGCCAAATAGCATTCTAGTTTGCTCTGTTTTTTTGTTAATTCTTTTCAATGTGTCAAGTAATTATCTTTTTGTTTTCTCATGATTTGGTTGGGTCTAATCTCACAGTTTCTCTCTATTTTCTTGTGGTGTTGCCCCAGGACAGGTTCTGTGCAAGGGTCAGAGATCAATTAGGTCTGGAGGGAGGTTGGGGCTTACATGTTTAAAACCCACTGGTGTGTAGAGGGACCGCAGGAGGGGGTAGATGTTCTGCCCTGGGGTAGTGTGTTCGGCAGAGGACCCGAGTCACAGACAGGTGTGAGACAGAAACCCAATCAGTCACTTGAAGTACACCTCAAGGACATGATGTGCGTGTGTGTGGATGCGTGTGCACGGGCGCGTGTCAGAGTGTGTATGCACGACTCACCTTTCTCCAGCAGCATGCGTACAGCGAGTGGGTCGTCGGCCAGCGTTGCGTAGTGTAGGGCTGTGCAACCACGGAAACCAGCCCTGCTACTTAGCCTGCTACTAAATTCATCCTCCCTGGAAACTAACACTGACAGAGACAGAGACAGAGACAGAGACAGAGACAGAGACAGACAGAGACAGACAGAGACAGACAGACAGACAGACAGACAGACAGACAGACAGACAGAGAGACAGAGAGACAGAGAGACAGAGAGACAGAGACAGACAGACAGACAGAGACAGACAGAGACAGACAGAGACAGAGACAGACAGACAGACAGACAGACAGACAGACAGACAGACAGACAGACAGACAGACAGAGACAGACAGAGACAGACAGAGACAGACAGAGACAGACAGAGACAGACAGAGACAGACAGAGACAGACAGAGGGTGAAGGAGAGAGACAGACAGACAGACAGAGGGTGAAGGAGAGAGACAGACAGAGGGTGAAGGAGAGAGACAGACAGAGGGTGAAGGAGAGAGAGAAGTAATGAAAGGAGAGAGATTAATAAATCAGTTGTATTTTTATCTTCTCCATTCATGTAAAATTCTGAGAATCAAACAAATTTCTACATTAGAGAGAATCCATGGTGTTTCTACTAAAAAGAAAAGCAATGACCCCGATAATGTGTTCAACAACACTATCATGTATAGTAATGATACACACTTCTTTATTACACAAACAGCCCTCTTCTCCCTCTCCCCTACCCCCCTCTCTCTCTCTCTCTCTCTCCATCCCATCTTTCTCTCCCTCCATCTCTCTACGCAGCCCTTCTTTACCCCTCTCTCTCTCTCTCTCTCTCTCCATCCCATCTTTCTCTCCCTCCATCTCTCTACTCAGCCCTTCTCCCCCTCCCTCCCTCTCTCTCTCTTTCTACCCAGCACTTAGTTTTCTCCTTCCGACCACCACTTGTCATCCTCCCTGGCTCTCTTTTCCCCGACACTCACTCTCTCCATCTCATTGTCTGCCTTCATCTCTTTCCCTGGAACTTTGTCTCTTCACTCCCTCCCTCCATCACCGAATCCCCCCTCTCCCTCCCCATCTCTCCCTGACAGGCTGGCCGGCGTGTGTATGGATGTCTGAGAGGGATAATCACAGCAAACTCAATAAAGCGTCGCGCAGGCCCGCCTAGCCCATCTATCAGCGTGCGTCTGGGAAATGCTTCCCCGCGCAACGCCGCCCCGCGTGGACCCGAAGTTGACAGCTATATAAATGTGTGCAATATACATATCACATATAAATATGTCTGCAGAGCCAGCAGAGGCTGAGGGTATGGGTGTGTGTGTGTGTGTGTTTCCATAGAAAACAAATAAAACAACGCCTCCACCAGAAAATAAATAAAATAAATAAATGGGGAACAAATGAAACTCTTACATATATGCAAATATGAGAGGAGCTCATAATGTCTGTCTACAGTTAGAATTCATCTATGTAATAACAAACTAACGACCAGGGCCCAGTGTGGGTCTGTCTGTCTAACAAACTAACGACCAGGACCCAGTGTGGGTCTGTCTGTCTAACAAACTAACGACCAGGGCCCACTGTGGGTCTGTCTGTCTAACAAACTAACGACTAGGGCCCACTGTGGGTCTGTCCATCTAACAAACTAACAACCAGGGCCCAGTGTGGGTCTGTCTGTCTAACAAACTAACGACCAGGGCCCACTGTGGGTCTGTCCATCTAACAAACTAACGACCAGGGCCCACTGTGGATCTGTCTATCTAACAAACTAACGACCAGGGCCCAGTGTGGGTCTGTCTGTCTAACAAACTAACGACCAGGGCCCAGTGTGGGTCTGTCTGTCTAACAAACTAACGACCAGGGCCCACTGTGGGTCTGTCCATCTAACAAACTAACGACCAGGGCCCAGTGTGGGTGGGTCTGTCTGTCTAACAAACTAACGACCAGGGCCCACTGTGGGTCTGTCTGTCTAACAAACTAACGACCAGGGCCCAGTGTGGGTGGGTCTGTCTGTCTAACAAACTAACGACCAGGGCCCAGTGTGGGTGGGTCTGTCTGTCTAACAAACTAACGACCAGGGCCCAGTGTGGGTGGGTCTGTCTATCCAACAAACTAACGACCAGGGCCCAGTGTGGGTGGGTCTGTCTGTCTAACAAACTAACGACCAGGGCCCACTGTGGGTCTGTCTGTCTAACAAACTAACGACCAGGGCCCAGTGTGGGTCTGTCTGTCTAACAAACTAACGACCAGGGCCCACTGTGGGTCTGTCTGTCTAACAAACTAACGACCAGGGCCCAGTGTGGGTCTGTCTATCTAACAAACTAACGACCAGGGCCCAGTGTGGGTGGGTCTGTCTGTCTAACAAACTAACGACCAGGGCCCAGTGTGGGTCTGTCTGTCTAACAAACTAATGACCAGGGCCCAGTGTGGGTGGGTCTGTCTGTCTAACAAACTAACGACCAGGGCCCAGTGTGGGTGGGTCTGTCTGTCTAACAAACTAACGACCAGGGCCCAGTGTGGGTGGGTCTGTCTGTCTAACAAACTAACGACCAGGGCCCAGTGTGGGTGGGTCTGTCTGTCTAACAAACTAACGACCAGGGCCCAGTGTGGGTCTGTCTGTCTAACAAACTAACGACCAGGGCCCAGTGTGGGTCTGTCTATCTAACAAACTAACGACCAGGGCCCAGTGTGGGTCTGTCTATCTAACAAACTAACGACCAGGGCCCAGTGTGGGTCTGTCTATCTAACAAACTAACGACCAGGGCCCAGTGTGGGTCTGTCTATCTAACAAACTAACGACCAGGGCCCAGTGTGGGTCTGTCTATCTAACAAACTAACGACCAGGGCCCAGTGTGGGTCTGTCTAACAAACTAACGACCAGGGCCCAGTGTGGGTCTGTCTGTCTGTCTGCAACATCATCACATGTGTAAGATACACTCCAGTTTGTCTCTTAGTTGGGGGGGTTAGGAGGATACTCCAGTTTGTCTCTTAGTTGGGGGGGTTAGGAGGATGCTCCAGTTTGTCTCTTAGTTGGGGGGTTAGGAGGATGCTCCAGTTTCTCTCTAAGTTGGGGGGGGTTAGGAGGATGCTCCAGTTTGTCTCTTAGTTGGGGGGTTAGGAGGATACTCCAGTTTCTCTTTAAGTTGGGGGGGTTAGGAGGATGCTCCAGTTTGTCTCTGAGTTGGGGGGTTAGGAGGATGGATGAATGATGTCATAGTTACCTTCCAGTGAGTGAATGCCCTTCTCTCTGGACGTGTCATAGACGTTGTTGAAGTCATCTCCTGCGTTAGGATCAGCCCCAGACTCCAGCAGAACCTTCACCACGCTGGAAAACACAAACACACATTTAGTAAAACAACAAGGGTGTGTGTGCCATCTGACAATGGACTCCAGCCATATCAGCTAACTGTGATATGACCAGCGACCTCCCTGGCTGAGGACCGGCGACCTCCCTGGCTGAGGACCGGCGACCTCCCTGGCTGAGGACCGGCGACCTCCCTGGCTGAGGACCGGCGACCTCCCTGGCTGAGGACCGGCGACCTCCCTGGCTGAGGACCAGCGACCTCCCTGGCTGAGGACCAGCGACCTCCCTGGCTGAGGACCAGCGACCTCCCTGGCTGAGGACCAGCGACCTCCCTGGCTGAGGACCAGCGACCCCTCCTCCCTCCACTGCTCAGACTGATCTACTGCTAGTCTTACCTCAACAATTCCATTTTGTTACATCTCATCTTATTGACACTTGTCTATTGTAAATGTTATTGGAATTCCCATTAGAACTATTTAACCATCTCTAAATCTCCCACAGCCCTCCAGGCCACAGGTTGGCCACACAGGGGTGGGGAGTACCCATGGGAACCATGGGAAATAGACAGGGTAGACTCCATCCCCCTTACCCCCCCAGTGTCCCCAAACTGTCGAGGGTGCTAGGGGACGTTTCCGGCGTTGTCTGAACTCCTTCAGTGGAGCGGACCGACCCGGCAGTCAACAACGCGCCAAAAGACACACTACTCCCATGGCAACGGCGTTCACTGTGACCCCAGCGACATTCCAGGTACCGTCACTCAGTCTACACCCTCCGCCACCCCATTGACGCACCAGACCCCCCATCCCACACCCCACCAGACCCCCCTGTCCCACCCCCACCATGATGAACAAGGGCTGTGACACAGACACACTACAAACAGCCAACATCTGGCCCGTGTTGTTTTGTGGTGTACTCCATACTGAGGTTCTCTCGAAGCTAGCCTGGTCCCAGATCAGTTTTGCTTTACAGCATGACAATAGTAGTCAGAGGAGTTAGCTACTGCAGATATAGATCTGGGGCCAGGCTAACCTGATAGCTTCTTCACATAGAGATCTAGGGCCAGGCTAACCTGATAGCTTCTTCACATAGAGATCTGGGACCAGGCTAACCTGATAGCTTCTTCACATAGAGATCTGGGACCAGGCTAACCTGATAGCTTCTTCACATAGAGATCTGGGACCAGGCTAACCTGATAGCTTCTTCACATAGAGATCTGGGAACAGGCTAACCTGATAGCTTCTTCACATAGAGATCTGGGACCAGGCTAACCTGATAGCTTCTTCACATAGAGATCTGGGACCAGGCTAACCTGATAGCTTCTTCACATAGAGATCTGGGACCAGGCTAACCTGATAGCTTCTTCACATAGAGATCTGGAGCCAGGCTAACCTGATAGCTTCTTCACATAGAGATCTGGAGCCAGGCTAACCTGATAGCTTCTTCACATAGAGATCTGGAGCCAGGCTAACCTGATAGCTTCTTCACATAGAGATCTGGAGCCAGGCTAACCTGATAGCTTCTTCACATAGAGATCTGGAGCCAGGCTAACCTGATATCTTCTTCAGAGGATGATGATATGGTTGTGTTTGTTATGGTTGCCAGCACCGAGGACTTGACTCAGTGAGTCTTTATGGTAAAATGGTATCTTGTGTTGTGTGTCTTCAGCGATAGGGAGACAGAAGTTTGTGGTGATGATCCCTGTCCACTAGCCCTGTGGGAGAGGTGGAGGCTTCTGTTTTGTGCCGGACCGTGTGACAGGACAGCACTGCTGGTAAGGAGGGGTTATTTTCTTTTGTTACTGTATCAGTTCAGCTGTGGGAGGGGTGGGGGGGGGGCAGTGACCCAAAGAGGGCTCTCTCTCGCCCCGGCAAGCACTTCTACAAACACATATCCTCAGACACAAATACACACACACACGCGCACACACACACGCGCACACACACACACACCGGTAGGCAGGGGTATGTGGAGAAGAGGGTTCGGCTAAAAAGGGTTGATAATGGTATCGAAAAGGTAAACATGGACAGAGAGAAAGGAACAATAGAGAGAAGAGGAGGAGGAGGAGAGGAAGAGGATCTGATTATACAGCAGGGTGTGATACTCATCAGGTCATGGAACCAGTTTCTGGTTTTGAGTAATAAGTGCTGGAAAACTGACTAACTTTATTTGGGCTGTGTGTGATAGAGATGCAACACCAAATCATGGCCAACCTATGACCTCACGGAGCCTGTGTGAATATATTAGCCCTAGTGAGAGCGTATTAGCCCGAGTGAGAGCCTATTAGCCCGAGTGAGAGCCTATTAGCCCGAGTGAGAGCCTATTAGCCCGAGAGAGCCGATTAGCCCGAGTGAGAGCCTATTAGCCCGAGTGAGAGCCTATTAGCCAGAGTGAGAGTGTATTAGCCCTAGTGAGAGTGTGTGAGAGCAAATTAGCCCTAGTGAGAGCGTATTAGCCCTAGTGAGAGCTTATTAGTCCTAGTGATAGCTTATTAGCCCTAGTGAGAGTATATTAGCCCTAGTGAGAGCACATTAGCCCTATATTAGCCCTCGTGAGAGCGTATTAGCCCTCGTGAGAGTGTTTGAGTGAGTTGTATTAGCCCTAATGAGAGTGATTAGAAGCGTATTAGCCCAAGTGAGAGGGGCTACTAGGGGCGTACTAGCCCTCATTGGAGCGTATTTGCCCTCATTGGAGCGTATTAGCCCTAGTGAGAGAGTATTAGCCCTAGTGAGAGCATATGAGTGTATTAGTCCTAGTGAGAGCTTATTAGCCCTAGTGAGAGCGTATTAGCCCTAGTGAGAGTGTATTAGCCCTAGTGAGAGTGTATTAGCCCCAGTGAGAGTGTATTAGCCCCAGTGAGAGTATATTAGCCCTAGTGAGAGTGTATTAGCCCTAGTGAGAGTGTATTAGCCCTAGTGAGAGCGTATTACCCCTAGTGAGAATGTATTAGCCCTAGTGAGAGTGTATTAGCCCTAGTGAGAGTGCATTAGCCCTAGTGAGAGTATATTAGCCCTGGTGAGAGTATATTAGCCCTAGTGAGAGTGTATTAGCCCTAGTGAGAGCGTATTACCCCTAGTGAGAATATATTAGCCCTAGTGAGAGTGTATAAGCCCTAGTGAGAGCCCTAGTGAGAGGTGGGAGGATCAGGGATTCTATGGTCTCTGTCCATAGCCTGCTCAGTCAGTACTCACTCCAGGCCTCTCTCTATCCCGCTCTCCAGGCCTCTCTCTATCCCGCTCTCCAGGTCTCTCTCTATCCCGCTCTCCAGGCCTCTCTCTATCCCGCTCTCCAGGCCTCTCTATCCCTCTCCCTATCCCTATCCCTAGGCCTCTCTATCCCGTTCCCTCTCTCTAGGCCTCTCTATCCCGTTCCCTCTCTCTAGGCCTCTCTATCCCGTTCCCTCTCTCCAGGCCTCTCCATCCCTATCTCTCCAGGCCTCTCCATCCCTATCTCTCCAGGCCTCTCCATCCCTATCTCTCCAGGCCTCTCCATCCCTATCTCTCCAGGCCTCTCCATCCCTATCTCTCCAGGCCTCTCCATCCCTATCTCTCCAGGCCTCTCCATCCCTATCTCTCCAGGCCTCTCCATCCCTATCTCTCCAGGCCTCTCCATCCCTATCTCTCCAGGCCTCTCCATCCCTATCTCTCCAGGCCTCTCCATCCCTATCTCTCCAGGCCTCTCCATCCCTATCTCTCCAGGTCTCTCCATCCCTATCTCTCCAGGCCTCTCCATCCCTATCTCTCCAGGCCTCTCCATCCCTATCTCTCCAGGCCTCTCCATTCCTATCTCTCCAGGCCTCTCCATCCCTATCTCTCCAGGCCTCTCCATCCCTATCTCTCCAGGCCTCTCCATTCCTATCTCTCCAGGCCTCTCCATCTCTCTCTCCAGGCTTCTCCCTCCATCCTCTTGAGAAGGAGAGGAAAACTTGTATTCACATTTTTCCCAACGAGTCTCTCTGTCGGAACGGTCAACAGGCGTTCCACTCGGGCGAGCGCTCATTGTGCACGTGAATGGAGGGAGGGGAGGAAGGGATAGGGGGATGGAGAGAGAGAGAGATATGGAGAGGGAGATTGTGTGTTAAGAGTGCAAAAAGGGGGGTACCCTGCCCATTCCTTCTTTCAGCCACATCAAAGCTACTCCAATACACACACCCTCAAACCCCACCACCACCTCACACACTCAATCCCAACCACTCACACACACACTCAACCTCACTCCTAACCCCTCGCACACACACTCAATCCTAACCCCTCTCACACACACTCAATCCTAACCCCTCACACACACACACTCAACCCCAACCCCTCACACACACACACTCAACCCCAACCCCTCACACACACACACCCAACCCCTCTCACACACACTCAATCCTAACCCCTCACACACACACACTCAACCCCAACCCCTCACACACACACACTCAACCCCAACCCCTCACACACACACACCCAACCCCTCACACACACACACTCAACCCCAACCCCTCACACACACACACCCAACCCCTCACACACACACTCAATCCTAACCCCTCATGCTCAAACTCGCTTTCTCACACACACACACACACACACACACACACACACACACACACACACACACACACACACACACACACACACACACACACACACACACACACACACACACACACACACACACACACACACTAGGGCTGACCCCGGGGGTCAGGGGTCGACCAGTGTTGATTGGCCTATAAACTAAGAAAATATTCGGTATCAAATAATACCAAGCCAGGTTGGAGAGAATTGGCGCATTGTCCATTTGCCACAACATTAGCGCATTAGGCTATAGTCCTTAGAACCAGAACAACCTTGTCGACTGCTGTTGAAGAAATAATGAACAGTTAGGACACACATGTACTAACAAGCAATGAAAACGTGCATTGAATAAAAGAAAGTCCACACCTCTATTTTTTTGTTTTACTGAAGTGCCATAGCGCTCTACATCCCTGAGCATCTAGCGTATCACATGACCCTGCGTCAAAAGGCAGTTGGAAAGACGAGAGGATGTAGAATGTCTACACAGACTAATACACAGACTAATACACAGACTAATACACAGACTAAGTTAGCAAAACAATTGATTATAACCATTGGTAAACAACTCATGTTATTAGGTGAAGTTTATCTACATGAAAATAAAAGTTAAGAATACAATTATTTTTTTTTAATCCTAAATGGTTGTAGGCTTATTTAAAAAAAATCCTAAATGGTTGTAGGCGTATTTAAAAAAAATCCTAAATGGTTGTAGGCTTATTTAAAAAAAATCCTAAATGGTTGTAGGCTTATTTAAAAAAAATCCTAAATGGTTGTAGGCTTATTTAAAAAAAAATCCTAAATGGTTGTAGGCTTATTTAAATAAAATCTTAAATGGTTGTAGGCTTATTTAAATAAAATCTTAAATGGTTGTAGGCTTATTTAAAAAAAATCCTAAATGGTTGTAGGCTTATTTAAAAAAAAATCCTAAATGGTTGTAGGCTTATTTAAAAAAAAATCCTAAATGGTTGTAGGCTTATGTAAATAAAATCTTAAATGGTTGTAGGCTTATTTAAAAAAAATCCTAAATGGTTGTAGGCTTATTTAAATAAAATCCTAAATGGTTGTAGGCTTATTTAAATAAAATCCTAAATGGTTGTAGACTTATTTAAATAAAATCCTAAATGGTTGTAGGCTTATTTAAATAAAATCCTAAATGGTTGTAGGCTTATTTAAATAAAATCCTAAATAGTTGTAGGCTTATTTAAAAAGTGTTTTGACAGTTATGTTCTTTTCATGACAGTCTTCAACCATAACGGTCAGTTACATGGTGTATTCAATTACTGTCACGGCCCTGGTCATCATAATACGTGACTCGTTTCAGGAAACTACTTCACAGGAGAGGCATTTGAACATAAACATTTTTATTTTATTTGATCAAAATTAGTTATTTTTGGCAGAAATGCCCTTTGGAACATGTGAACATCCAGGTGCCATAATAACTTTGCACCTAAATCAACCATTTATTGGATCATCAAAACCTTCAAGGAGAGCAGTTCAATTGCTGTGAAGAAGGCTTCAGGGAGCCCAAGAAAGTCCAGCAAGCGCCAGGACCGTCTCCTAAAGTTGATTCAGCTGCGGGATCGGGGCACCACCAGTACAGAGCTTGCTCAGGAATGGCAGCAGGCAGGTGTGAGTGCATCTGCACACACAGTGAGGCAAAGACTTTTGGAGGATGGCCTGGTGTCAAGAAAGGCAGCAAAGAAGCCACTTCTCTCCAGGAAAAACATCAGGGACAGACTGATATTCTGCAAAAGGCACAGGGATTGGACTGCTGAGGACTGGGGTAAAGTCATTGTCTCTGATGAATCCCCTTTCTGATTGTTTGGGGAATCCGGAAAAAAGCTTGTCCGGAGAAGAGCGCTACCATCAGTCCTGTGTCATGCCAACAGTAAAGCATCCTGAGACCATTCATGTGTGGGGTTTCTTCTCAGCCAAGGGAGTGGGCTCACTCACAATTTTGCCTAAGAACACAGCCATGAATAAAGAATGGTACCAACACATCCTCCGAGAGCAACTTCTCCCAACCATCCAGGAGCAGTTTGGTGACGAACAATGCCTTTTCCAGCATGATGGAGCACCTTGCCATAAGGCAAAAGTGATAACTAAGTGGCTCTGGGAAGAAAACATCATTTGGGTCCATGGCCAGGAAACTCCCCAGACCTTTATCCCATTGAGAACTTGTGGTCAATCCTCAAGAGGCGGGTGGACAAACAAAAACCCACAAATTCTGACAAACTCCAAGCATTGATTATGCAAGAATGGGCTGCCATCAGTCAGGATGTGGCCCAGAAGTTAATTGACAGAATGCCAGGGCCGGATTGCAGAGGTCTTGAAAAAGAAGGGTCAACACTGCAAATATTGACTCTTTGCATCAACTTCATGTAATTGTCAATAAAAGCCTTTGACACTTATGAAATGCTTGTAATTATACTCCAGTATTCCATAGTAACATCTGACAAAAATATCTAAAGACACTGAAGCAGCAAACTTTGTGGAAATTAATATTTGTGTCATTCTCAAAACTTTTTGCCACGACTGTACATGAAATGACCAAATTGTATGTGGTCACATGCTCGTAGAACAACTTGTTCCAAAATCCACTAGATGTTGGAACGTTGCTGCAGGGATTTGCTTCTATTCAGCCACAAGAGCATTATTGAGGTTGGTCGCTGATGTTGGGCAATTAGGCCTGGCTCGCAGTCGGCATTCAAATTCATCCCAAAGGTGTTAGATGGGGTTGAGGTCAGGGCTCTGTACAGGCCAGTCAAGTTCTTCCACACCGATTAACAAACCATTTCTGTACGGACATTGCTTTGTGCACGGGGGAATTGTCATTATGAAACAGGAAAGTTCTGTCCCAAAACTGTTGCCACAAATAGTCTAGAATGTTGTAGCATTAAGATTTACCTTCACTGGAACTAAGGGGCCAAAACCATGAAAAACATGCCCCAGACCATGATTCCTCCTCCAGAAACTCTAGTTTGCACTATGCATTTGGGCAGCGTTCTCCTGGCATCCGACAAACCCAGATTCATCCACTGGACTGCCAGATAGTGAAGCGCGATTCATCACTCCAGAGAACGTGTGTCGGTGAGTCCAATGGCGGCGAGCTTTACACCACTCCAGCCGACGCTTGGCATTGCGCATGGTGATCTTAGGCTTGTGTGCGGCAACTCAGCCATGGAAACCCATTTCATGAAGCTCCGGGCGAACAGTTATTGTGATATTCAATCAATCCTTATCCCAGTCTGCAGTTCCCACATGCTTCAAGAGGGCCACCATTGTTCCTGTTCCCAAGAAAGCGAAGGTAACTGAACTAAATAGCACTCACTTCCGTCATCATGAAGTGCTTTGAGAGACTAGTCAAGGATCATATGACCTCCACTCTACCTGATACCCTAGACCCACTCCAATAGGTCCACAGACGACAAAATCGCAAACACACTGCCCTAACCCATCTGGACAAGAGGAATACCTATGTGAGAATGTTGTTCATCGACTACAGCTCAGCATTTAACACCATAGTACCCTCCAAACTCGTCATTAAGCTCGAGACCCTGGGTCTCGACCCTGACCTGTGCAACTGGGTCCCGGACTTCCTGACAAGCCGCCCCCAGGTGGTGAGGGTAGGAAAGAACATCTCCACCCTGCTGATCCTCAAAACTGAGTCCGCACAAGGGTGTGTTCTCATCCCTCTCCTGTACTGCCTGTTCACCAATGACTGCGTGGCCATGCACGCCTCCAACTCAAATCATTAAGTTTGCAGACGACACTACAGTGGTAGTCTTGATTACCAACAATGAAGAGACGGCCTACAGGTAGGAAAGGGAGCAGCCCCCTGTCCACATCGACGAGACAGTAGTGGAGAAGGTGGAAAGTTGTAAGTTCCTCGGTGTACACATCACAGACAAACTGAAATGGTCCACCCACACAGACAGCGTGGTGAAGAAGGCGCAGCAGCGCCTCTTCAACCTCAGGAGGCTGAAGAAATTCGGCTTGTCACCAAAAGCCCTCACAAACTTCTACAGATGCACAATCGAGAGCATCCTGTCGGGCTGTATCACCGCCTGGTACGGCAACTGTTCCGCCCACAACCGTAAGGCTCTCCAGAGGGTAGTGAGGTCAGCACAACTCATCACCGGGGGCAAACTACCTGCCCTCTAGGACACCTACACCACCCGATGTCACAGGAAGGCCATAAAGGTCATCAAGGACAACAACCACCCGAGCCACTGCCTGTTCACCCCGCTATCATCCAGAAGGCGAGGTCAGTACAGGTGCATCAAAGCTGGGAACCAATGGACTGAAAAACAGCTTCTATCTCAAGGCCATCAGACTCTTAAACAGCCACCACTAACATTGAGTGGCTGCTGCCAACATACTGACTCAACTCCAGCCACTTTAATAATGGAAAATTTGATGTAAAAATGTATCACTAGCCACTGTAAACAATGCCACTTAATATAATGTTCACATACCCTACATTACTCATCTCATATGTATATACTGTACTCGATACCATCTACTGCATCTTGCCTATGCTGCTCTGTACCATCACTCATTCATATGTCTTTATGTACATATTCTTTATCCCCTCACACTTGTGTCTATAAGGTAGTAGTTGTGGAATTGTTAGCTAGATTACTCGTTGGTTATTACTGCACTGTCGGAACTAGAAGCACAAGCACTTCGCTACACTCGCATAAACATCTGCTAACCATGTGTATGTGACAAATAAAATTTGATTTGATTCATGGTAGCATGATTAAATGTACGGTCTTGGGATATCTAACAACAGGTAAGTGCTAAAACAGGTACGTGTCAAAATGGGGAATATCCTCCTTTAAATGGCGGGGTTGCTCTTTTCTGAAACTAACTCCAGATTGTGGCTTTAAGTTAATTAAATGGGCTATATACACCCATATTTCCAAAATAACTGATGTTTTAATCTATACAATAGTGGTCCTAGTAAATACAATAATTAAAGTTACCAGCACAGCACATCCATTGACTACACATACACTGAGCATAACAAATATTAGGAACATCTTCCTAATATTGAGTTGCAGCCCCCCCTTTTGTCCTCAGAACAGCCTCAATTCGTCGGGGCATGGACTCTATAAGGTGTTGAAAGCGTTCCACAGGGATGCTGGCCCATGTTGACGCCAATGCTTCCCACAGTTGTGTCAAGTTGTCTGGATGTCCTTTGGGGGATGGAACAATTTTCATACAGATGGGAAACTGTTGAGCGTGAAAAACCCAGCAGCGTTGCAGTTCTTGATACAAACCGGTGCGCCTGGCACCTACTACCATTCAAAAAGGCACTTAAATCTTTTGTCTTGCCCATTCATCCTCTGAATGGCACACATACACAATCCTTCTTTAAAATGTCTCCTCTCCTTCATCTACACTGATTGAAGTGGATTTAACAAGTGTCATCAATAAGGGATCATAGCCTCCACCTGGATTTACCAGTCTGTGTCAGTCTGTGTCATGGAAAAAGCAGGTGTTCTTAATGTTTTGTATACTCAGTGTGCATTAGAAAGAGCTTATTATCAATACTGAAACGGACCTAAAAATGATGCGGTAATGCAAAATGTGTGTTTTGGTAATGAGAGGCCCTTAGCTCAATCTGCAAGTAATAGGAGACAGCCTTTATGATTCAGCAAACATTTGACCACGTCACTAAAGCCCATTCATGCCTCCATGTTGGTAAGGTAATGCTACATTTGACCACGTCACTAAAGCCCATTCATGCCTCCATGTTGGTAAGGTAATGCTACATTTGACCACGTCACTAAAGCCCATTCATGCCTCCATGTTGGTAAGGTAATGCTACATTTGACCACGTCACTAAAGCCCATTCATGCCTCCATGTTGGTAAGGTAATGCTACATTTGACCACGTCACTAAAGCCCATTCATGCCTCCATGTTGGTAAGGTAATGCTACATTTGACCACGTCACTAAAGCCCATTCATGCCTCCATGTTGGTAAGGTAATGCTACATTTGACCACGTCACTAAAGCCCATTCATGCCTCCATGTTGGTAAGGTAATGCTACATTTGACCACGTCACTAAAGCCCATTCATGCCTCCATGTTGGTAAGGTAATGCTACATTTGACCACGTCACTAAAGCCCATTCATGCCTCCATGTTGGTAAGGTAATGCTACATTTGACCACATCACTAAAGCCCATTCATGCCTCCATGTTGGTAAGGTAATGCTACATTTGACCACGTCACTAAAGCCCATTCATGCCTCCATGTTGGTAAGGTAATGCTACATTTGACCACATCACTAAAGCCCATTCATGCCTCCATGTTGGTAAGGTAATGCTACATTTGACCACATCACTAAAGCCCATTCATGCCTCCATGTTGGTAAGGTAATGCTACATTTGACCACGTCACTAAAGCCCATTCATGCCTCCATGTTGGTAAGGTAATGCTTCTCTAAGTTTTTCCCAATTTGAGCTTTCATTTCGGCAATGAGGTCATGTGTCGTAAAGGGGTTGTTTGAGAATAAGATGCTCATTCTGAAGGCATACAAGTGAATAAATTAACTTGTGCTCATCTAAGGACTACCTCCTCTCGATGATGCATCATGGGTAAATAAGACTTTATAAAAAATAAAAAAAAGTTTTTACAGCAACTTGAATGTGTTCCGGTAATGAGAAACAATGTTTTTTTTAAAAACTTTTTACATAATACATTATAGTTTAACTTCAAACTAGTATACAATTTTTATGATTTATGGATAAACAGCAATATATTTTGTGTATTAATCAAATTAGTTTTTTTTTTTCCTAAAAGTAAAAATGTATAATTAAATCCGGAGGCATTTCGGTCATGAGAATTTGCTGTGAAAATGTACCAAAATGCAGGTGGAAATGTACAATTGATTTGAAATAAGACACTGTGCCATAAATTTGGCATCTTCGTCTTTAGAATGATAGTTGATTGTTGCCGATGCATCATGGTTTTCTAACTAAATTTGCTACTGCCATGGTTACACCTGGTTTCATGAAAATCACTCTTATTTCATTTGTATTTAATTTTGTCATAAACAAAAACAAACATCTTCTGCAATAACTTGATATGTTGAGTCAGTCCTTGTGATGACACAACAGTGGTAGGCCTGATCACCGACAATGACGAGACGGCCTTTAGGGAGGAGGTCAGAGACCTCTGCCGGGTGGTGCCAGAATAACAACCTACCCCTCAACGTAACCAAGACTTGGTTACGTTGAGATGATTGTGGACTACAGGAAAAGGAGGACCAGGTCCACCCCCATTCTCATTGACGGGGCTGCAGTGGAGCAGGTTGAGAGCTTCAAGTTCCTTGGTGTCCACATCACCAACAAATATCATGGTCCATGCACACCAAGACAGTCGTGAAGAGGGCACGACAAAGCCTATTCCCCCTCAGGAAACTAAACAGATTTGGCATGGGTCCTGAGATCCTCAAAAGGTTCTACAGCTGTACCATCGAGAGCATCCTGATTGGTTGCATTACTGCCTGGTACGGCAAGTGCTTGGCCTCCAATCGCAAGGCACTACAGAGGGTGGTGCGTACGGCCCAGTACATCACTGGGGCTAAACTGCCTGCCATCCAGGACCTCTCTACACCAGGCGGTGTCAGAGGAAGGCCCTAAAAATTGTCAAAGACCCCAACCACCCCAGTCATAGTGTTCTCTCTACTACCGCATGGCAAGCAGTACCGGAGGGCCAAGTCTAGGACAAAAAGGCTTCTCAACATATTTTACCCCCAAGACTCCTGAACAGGTAATCAAATGGCTACCTGGACTATTTGCATTGTATGCCCCCCCCAACCCCTCATTTTACGCTGCTTCTACTCTCTGTTTATCATATATGCATAGTCCCTTTAACTATACATTCATGTGCATACTACCTCAAATTGGGCCGACCAACCAGTGCTCCCGCACATTGGCTAACCAGCTATCTGCATTGTGCTCCACCACCCAGCAACCCCTCTTTTACGCTACTGCTACTCTCTGTTCATCATATATGCATAGTCACTTTAACCATATCTACATGTACATACTACCTCAATCAGCCTGACTAACCCGTGCCTGAATGTAGCCTTGCTACTTTTATAGTCTCGTTACTGTTATTTTTCAGTCTTTTTACTGTTGTTTTATTTCTTTACTTACCTATTGTTCACCTAACACCTTTTTTGCACTGTTGGTTAGAGCCTGTAAGTAAGCATTTCACTGTGAGGTTGTTTTGTATTTGGCGCATTGTACCTGTTGTATTTGGCGCACGTGACAAATAAACTTTGATTTGATTAGATCCCATCTCGAATAATATTTCTATTCTCCAGCCTACCAGCAGCAAACAAAGTGTCAGGGTGGTCATCAACAGTAGCATTCTGTATCAAATAACTGTGGCTTTCAGCTTCAGTTGTGTTGCCTGTAGCCTATTAATGCTAATTTCATGTGTTCCTGTCAACATTCTAATACATTTGTTCATTGTTACAGGTGGAGTTTCAGTTCCTAAGAACCGGGTTACACCTTGCCTGAACTGATCCTGGGAAATGCCTCTCTACGCAAGCTACCCAATAAACATGCTACCCAATAAACAAATGGTAGGTCCCACAGTCAACACCTGTTTGCAAATGAAGGCTACCCAGCAATGGGTTTCACCACATTGGTTCCCTTACTGCTAAATGCAGAGTTCATCTGGCACCTGCGCATTCTTGGGTCGCACCCAGTTTTCATAATACTTTTACTACAGTTGTTGCAACAGTGCCTGAGCTCATTATGTGTTAGACAGTTGTCCCTCGAGGACAGGTTTTTTCTACAGATGCTTCCCACCCGTGTATTTTGGGGGGATTTTCAGCCTCAGTAGTCTGCAGTTCATTGGTTTACAATACTGATAATTGGTAGGCAGGCAGTTAAGTTAAGGCAGTTCCCCTCCTCATTGACACTTTTGTATGGTTGTCTTTACTGGTGTAAACATGGTTTCCTTCTAACGGTGTGATCACAACTTCCTTCATGTGATTTAGGCCTTTTCACTCTGACCACTTTAATAGCTTCACTCTTCAGCATTCTAAAAATCGGGCTCCTGGTGTACTATCACAAACAGTTCGCTCTTACACTCAAATCTTTTTCTCGCTCCGCTAATACATCTTCACGCTAGAACCCACCCTGTTCCTTGTCATTCTCTTTTCCTCTCTCGTGTGTTTCACTTCTCTCCTTTCTCGAGTAATAAAGATGTTGTTTCTCCACAACGCTATGTGTTTTCTGTCCCTATCGCTTCGTATTACTGCATGTATGACTAGGTTTGAAGCAGAGAAAATGTCCCATATCATACGAATGGCATTGTAGCACGCGTGGTTGAGTTCTACGTACAAACATGCGTAGCATTTCATCTAAACACGTCAGTAAATGTTTGTTTTCATGCTTTTTATGGTGGTGACTGGCATTCATCATTAAAACCCGATTTATGGTCAATCCTTGCCCTGTATGGTCCGTACAGCATTTACTGTGAAGTCAGGGCATTCATACGTCCTGCGCTTCGCGGAGCAGAGCTGTTGTGAAGGAAGTCGTCAAGGAAGTGAGTTGTCAATGTGGAGCTATACGGAGCCCTCTGTAATGTTACCACATTTGGGATGCGCACGCCGATGCCATACGGAGCCTCCGGACCACACTGCCGGATCAAGCTAGCGGTTCATGTTAACCATATATATACGGCATTCCGGCACGCGTGGTTGGGCAGACGTGTAATTTCAACCCTACACATAACGTTTGAATCCTGCGCTCAGCGCCTTGCATTGATAAACATTCCTTCCATACAACACTTTCCATTACAGCATAACTGCACTTGTGTTCTCTTCTTCGCATCTCTTTACATTTAATGATCATTGTTTTCGATCTTTAGATCCAACCGCTGCTTCGCTGTGTCCCTTCTCCCTCTTGAGTATTTTTTTTTTTTTGGGGGGGGGGGTTTGATGCCAGCTACCCAGCAAGGGTCTACCCATCATCAACATCTGGCTCCAATGAGCATTCCTTGGCCATACCCCAAACTATTTAATATGATTCCATGTTGCATTCTGTCTCGGTTGTTCATCCGGGTAAGCCTGTACTCGATTGAAATGTATTTCACAAAATGTTCAAATCAGGAAGGCCGGTGTTTTTGAACGCTTGTTTCACTTCATCAAGCAGCATAACATAATCCACTCTGTTTCCTACGATACGGGCGTAGAGGGGAATGAAAACAAGCGTATCATCATCATCATCAGCGTAGCGTCATGTTCTTTTCCCTCTTCCTGTTACATGTTGACCAGACAGGACACGTCACGTGCGCGAGCATTGCAAAATACATTTAGAAATCCATGTTATTCAGTTATTGCACCCACACTGCTCGCGAGCGTCTGCGTTGCCAAGGGCTACAACAGAAGTCATTCCTATTTCTGACGCAGATCGCGCTGCAAGTCCTGCCTCATTGTTTTATAGAAGCAGGTACCCACGTGCCATCTCCTCATTGGTTATACCCACGTGGGTGATTGAAAGACTAACTGTTTTGCCGGTCGTCGTGGTAATACTATGAAAGTTTAGATGCCGATCACCATATAAATTCAAAGATGAAAAAGCCTGGGAGGAGAGATGACTAGAAATGATTCGGTTGACCGTTTTATGTGTGGATTAATTGTCGGAGTAGAGGACCTTGTGCATTTCAGGTAAAATAACTCAATGTTTATATCCCAGGACAAATTAAGTAGCAACAGCAAGCTAGCTAAATAGGACAAATTAGCTAGCAACAGAAACCTAGCTAAATAGGACAAGTTAGTTAGCATGTGCAAGCTAGCTGGCTAAATTGCCATACATGTTTAATGCTTTTCGACCTGCCCGCAAATGAATGTAATTGGTGGGGGTGGGGGGGGGGCTAAATAAATGTGTGCACGATGGCGCACGTGCACGGCCGGTTTGGGTTCCGTGTTAGCCATGGGCAGAATGTCATTCACCTATTGACCTTCAGCCTATAAGCACGGCACAATAATTCACATTCTGCACGCGGTTTTAACCTATGGGGCTCACTGTTGCAATTATCACTTTCCCCCTCTCTCAACCAAATGGGTGTAAACCCATATTTACATTCTAGTCATTTAGCAGACGCTCTTATCCATACATTTCGTGCTGGTCCCCTGTGGGAATCGAACCATCAACCCTGGTGTTGGAAGCACCATGCTAGCTATACTACCCTTAAGGCTCCGAAGAGCATTCCTCTGAGACGAGGCCATACGCCCAACTATTTTATAAAACTTCATATTGCATTGTCTCCGTTGCTCATTCAGTTAAGCGTGTACTCGAATGAACTATAGTTCAGAAAAATGCTGCAGTGAGTGTGTCCGTCTTCATTCTGTAGTGTGTATTATGACCGTGTGTGTGTGTGAGAGAGAGAGAGTGATGTCTCTGTGTGTTTTCTCTGTCTTCCCTGCAGCATTGAGAGCTCACTGGGGGTTTAGAGAACAGAATGAAACACACACGAGTGTCACCACCACTGAGTTATAACACTCATAACACACAGTGTAACACACACGAGTACAGTACTAGTCACAAGACAAGAACACATACATCAACATGGAACACAATGCATCCATCAACACAAACATCCACACTTCACTATGTCAACACACTAGGCTACATAATGCCAACAGAATGTTTCAGTTCATTCAGAGGCATTAAAACACAGAAGGTGAGTTGGGGGGGGGGGCAGGCAGGCAGAGGAGTTGGAAGGGAGTGGAGGGGGGGCAGAGGAGTTGGAAGGGAGGGGAGGGGGGCAGAGGAGTTGGAAGGGAGGGGAGGGGGGGGCAGAGGAGTTGGAAGGGAGGGGAGGGGGGGGCAGAGGAGTTGGAAGGGAGGGGAGGGGGGGGCAGAGGAGTTGGAAGGGAGGGGAGGGCAGAGGAGTTGGAATGGAAGGGAGGGGAGGCGGGCAGAGGAGTTGGAAGGGAGGGGGGGGGCAGAGGAGTTGGAAGGGAAGGGAGGCAGGCAGAGGAGTTGGAAGGGAAGGGAGGCAGGCAGAGGAGTTGGAAGGGAGGGGGGGGGCAGAGGAGTTGGAAGGGTGGGGGGGGGCAGAGGAGTTGGAAGGGAGGGGGGGCAGGCAGAGGAGTTGGAAGGGAGGGGGGGGGGCAGAGGAGTTGGAAGGGAGGGGGGGCAGGCAGAGGAGTTGGAAGGGAGTGGAGGGGGGGGACAGAGGAGTTGGAAGGGAGGGGAGGCGGGCAGAGGAGTTGGAAGGGAGGGGAGGGCAGGCAGGCAGAGGAGTTGGAAGGGAGTGGAGGGGGGGCAGAGGAGTTGGAAGGGAGGGGAGGGGGGGCAGGCAGGCAGAGGAGTTGGAAGGGAGGGGAGGGGGGCAGAGGAGTTGGAAGGGAGTGGAGGGGGGGGCAGAGGAGTTGGAAGGGAGGGGAGGGGCAGAGGAGTTGGAAGGGAAGGGAGGCAGGCAGAGGAGTTGGAAGGGAGTGGGGGGGCAGAGGAGTTGGAAGGAGGGGGGGGGCAGAGGAGTTGGAAGAGGGGGAGGGGCAGAGGAGTTGGAAGGGAGGGGGGGCAGAGGAGTTGGAAGAGGAGGGGGGGCAGAGGAGTTGGAAGGGAGGGGGGGGGGCAGAGGAGTTGGAAGGGAGGGGGGGCAGGCAGAGGAGTTGGAAGGGAGGGGAGGGGGGGCAGGCAGAGGAGTTGGAAGGGAGGGGAGGGGGGGCAGGCAGAGGAGTTGGAAGGGAGTGGAGGGGGGGCAGGCAGAGGAGTTGGAAGGGAGTGGAGGGGGGGCAGGCCGAGGAGTTGGAAGGGAGTGGAGGGGGGGCAGGCCGAGGAGTTGGAAGGGAGTGGAGGGGGGGCAGGCCGAGGAGTTGGAAGGGAAGGGAGGGGGGGCAGGCAGGCAGAGGAGTTGGAAGGGAAGGGAAGGGGGGCAGGCAGAGGAGTTGGAAGGGAAGGGAGGGGAGGGTTTAAATGTGATTGAAATAAAACGGGCAGAGGGACATCGATACCGGTGATGCAGTGTGTTACCTATAGCTGAGTGTGTATAGGCCTCTTTCTGGTGTGTGTGTGTTACCTATAGCTGAGTGTGTTTAGGCCTCTTTCTGGTGTGTGTGTGTTACCTATAGCTGAGTGTGTTTAGGCCTCTTTCTGGTGTTTGTGTGTGTGTGTGTGTACGCTGTACAGTGCCTTCAGAAAGTATTCGCACCTCTTAACTTTCTCCACGTTGCTGGTACAAGGTGGGAATAAAATGGATTTCATTGATTCCATTTTTTGGTCAATAATCTACACAAAATACACTGTGAAGTCAAAGTGGAATAGAAATTCTAAACATTTGTAAAACATTAATGAATAATAGAAACACTCATGTCTTGATTAGATAAGTATTCAAACCCTGAGTCAATACATGTTAGAATCCCTGTCTCCCTTTCTGGGTATGTCTCAAAGAGCTGCGAGGGTTTCTGGGTAAGTCTCTAAGATCTGCGAGGGTTTCTGGGTAAGTCTCTAAGATCTGCGAGGGTTTCTGGGTAAGTCTCTAAGAGCTGCGAGGGTTTCTGGGTAAGTCTCTAAGAGCTGCGAGGGTTTCTGGGTAAGTCTCTAAGATCTGCGAGGGTTTCTGGGTAAGTCTCTAAGAGCTGCGAGGGTTTCTGGGTAAGTCTCTAAGATCTGCGAGGGTTTCTGGGTAAGTCTCTAAGAGCTGCGAGGGTTTCTGGGTAAGTCTCTAAGAGCTGCGAGGGTTTCTGGGTAAGTCTCTAAGAGCTGCGAGGGTTTCTGGGTAAGTCTCTAAGAGCTGCGAGGGTTTCTGGGTAAGTCTCTAAGAACTTTCCACCTCTGGATTGTGCTTATTTGCCTATTATTCTTTGCAATGAATATTAGCTGTCAAATTGGTTGTTGATCATTGCTAGACAACCATTTTCAGTTCTTGCAATAGATTTTTCAAGCAGATTTAAGTAAAAAATGTAGCTCGGTCCGTCAGGACCATTCACCGTCTTCTTAGTAAGCAACTCGTGTAGATTTGGCCTTGTTGTTTTAGGTTATTGTCCTGCTGAAAGGTGAATTCATCTTCAAATGAAATCCCACATTGGGAAACGGCGGCACTCCAAAAGTTTATAAAAAATAAAAAGGACAAAAAGACGTCACCTCATTTCACCTTTTTTTTTTTTTACTTTCGTCCGAACAGTTCTGTAATTCACTGCTCGACTGAGGGACCTTACAGATAATTGTATGTGTGGGGTGCAGAGACGAGGTAGTCATTCAAAAATCATGTTAAACACCATTATTGTACACAGCGTAAGTCCATACAACTTATTATGTGACTTGTTAAGCACATTTTTACTCCTGAACTTATTTAGATCATAACAAAGGGCTTGAATTCTTCTTGACTCAAGACATTTCAGCTTTAATTTGTAACTACTTTGTAACATTTTTCAAAAAACATTGTATGTTGGCAAGTGAGAAAAAAACATCTAAATGTAATCCATTTTAAATTCAGGGTGTAACACAAAATGTGGAAAAGGTTACTGGGTTTGGATACTTTCTGGAGGCCTCTTTCTGGTGTGTGTGTGTATATATATTCAGACGGGGGGGGGGTTCAGTGAACTAGTGTCTAACTGTTGAGGAGGGCCCTTCGTTTCACAGGAACATGGCCCGTTGGCCAACCATCCCCAAATTGGATTCACCCCACCTTAACCCTCCACCTCCTGAGCCTCTGCCTCTCTCTGTGTGTATAGGGATACAGAGGGGCTAATTTAATTTAGAGGGTGCAGGGCAGGGGGAGGGAGGGTTGAGGGGGCATTAGTAGCCGTCTGGTGTGATAAGAGCATTCTACTGTGGCAATATGTTTGTATGGGACAAGGTTAACACAGGAAGAGCCGGACACACACACACACACACTGCTCTCTCTCTGACCTGTGCTGGCGGTTCATAGCTGCCACCATGAGAGAGGTCCAGCCCAGACGGTGTCTGTGGTTAGGCTCCACCCCCTCGCCCAGCAACCTGACAGGAAATAGGAACAAGAAGAGGTTATTAAGAAAGCTGTTCTGTTGCTAGGGTTACTATCTGCCTTAACTTCAGCTCTCAGGTGCTGAGGAGGAGGGCTGCGTTATCCGAGGAGGAGGGCTGCGTTATCCGAGGAGGAGGGGTGCGTTATCCGAGGAGGAGGGGTGCGTTATCCGAGGAGGAGGGGTGCGTTATCCGAGGAGGAGGGGTGCGTTATCCGAGGAGGAGGGGTGCGTTATCCGAGGAGGAGGGCTGTGTTATCCGAGGAGGAGGGCTGTGTTATCCGAGGAGGAGGGGTGTGTTATCCGAGGAGGAGGGGTGTGTTATCCGAGGAGGAGGGGTGTGTTATCCGAGGAGGAGGGCTGTGTTATCCGAGGAGGAGGGGTGTGTTAGTGTGTCGGGGTAACCCGTCTGTGTTGACTGTAAACACACTGTGCCTCACTCTAACCTGCCCCCCCCCCCCCACACACACACACGACCCCCTATACCTCTGCTCTCTAACTAAAACACTTAACACATCTGTGTAGTCTGACCTAGCCTACACCATCTGTCCCAACGCTGTAGCAGAGTGACACACGCCATTAAACCTACACACACTTACGTGCGTAATGTTAGATAATGGAACAGACAACATACTGCTGCTACAATAACAGGTGGCAGGTGCCCTTTTCACATCTATACTCAGAGATGAGATTTATGGGCCTCCCAGGTGGTGCAGTGGTCTAAGGCACTGCATCGCTGTGCCACCAGAGACTCTGGGTTCGAGGCCAGGCTCTGTCGCAGCCAGCTGTATCAAAATCACTCTACTATTATTCTGACATTTCACATTCTTAAAACAAAGTGTTGAGCCTAACTGACCTTAAGACAGGAAATTATTACTAGGATTAAATGTCAGGAATTGTGAAAAACTGAGTTTAAATGTAATTGGCTAAGGTGTATGTAAACTTCCAACTTCAACTGTATCTCTGTGATGCAGTCTGACTGCCCTCTACATCTCACACTGAACAATTTTGTGACTAAAGTAAACAACAAAAAAAGAAATGATAAATGACCAAAACAAGATAAATTACCTAAAAAACTATGGAAAAATACATGAGCACCTAAATATTATGGGCAGAAAACGTCGTTCATTGAAGTTGATGGGTCATTTATAACAAAACCTTTTGATGCAGAAAATCACTTCAAATCACTACTTCACTGGTAAAGCAGACAAACTGAGAAGTGAAATGACAACATTGAACCATCAAATTTGTGCATTGAAGATTGAAAAATGAAATGAGAATTACGGTTTCGGAATTTGATGAAGAAGTGTGTGTGGAAAAAGTAGAAAAACGATCGTTATCGTTATCAATAATGATACGCCATCAGGTATAGACAACCTTGAAGGGAAACTATTCAGAACAGTAGCAGACAGTATTACCATCCTTATTTTCTATATCTTTAACCAAAGCTTTAATGAGTGTGTGTCCACAGGTGTGGAAGGAATCTAAATTCCACTGCCTAAAAATAGTAAAGCATCCTTTGCTGGCTCTAACAGCCAACCAACCAGTTTGCTGCCTGTTCTTAGTGAACTGATGGAGAAAATTGGGTTTTAAACAAATAGAATGCTATTTTTCAAAGAACAAGCTAACTAGTGACTTTCAGCATGCATATATGTAAGGACACTCAAAATGTACTGCATCGACTCAGACGACTGATGATCGGCTAAAATACATGGATAATAAAATGATAGTTGGAGCTGTATTGTTAGATTTCAATGCAGCCTTTGATGTTTTTGAAAAACTCACTTGCTATAGCTTTACATCAACTGCCATCACATGGAAAGTTATTTATCCAATAGAACCCAGAGAGTATTCTTCAAATGGAAGCTTCTCTAACATCAGATATGTACAGAGTGGTGTCCCTCAGGGCAGTTCCCTTAGGCCATTACTCTTCTCTAATTTTACAAATAATTTGCCACTGGTCTTACAAGAAGCTAAAATGACTATGTATGTTGATGATTGCACTCTACACATCAGCACCTACAGCCAGTGAGCTCACTGAGACTCTTAGCAGGGAGTTAGTTAGTCAGTGTCCGAATGGGTATTTAACAATAAAACTGGTCTTAAATACAATCAAAAGCATTGCATTTGGTTCAAAGCATTCTTTTAGAACCTCAAATGGAGTTGTGCATAAAGGGTGTGACCATTGAACTCCAAGGAGAAACATTGGATTGTCAGTTATCACGGTCAAGTCATATTGGCAGTTGTTGTGAAGATGGGGAAATGTCCTGCGTTTTTGACACAAAAGATCAACTGTATTAGCTGTTGAGGCTGTGATCTTGTCCCATCTTGATTACTGTCCGGTAACATGGTCAGGTGCAGCAGAGAAAGACCTGCAGCTGTCTCAAAACAGAGCAGCATGTCTTGCCCTTAACTGCACACACAACTAATATCAACATTTTATTTCTTATTATTTATCCTTTATTTAACTAGGCAAGTCAGTTAAGAACAAATTATTATTTACAATGACGGCCTACACCGGCCAAACCCAGACAACGCTGGTCCAATTGTGCGCCGCCCTATGGGTCTCCCAATCACGGCCGGTTGTGATACAGCCTGGATTCGAACCAGGGTGTCTGTAGTGACGCCTCTAGCACTGAGTGCCTTGGACCGCTGCGCCACTCGGGAGCACCACATGCATGATAGTCTTTCATGGTTGAGGGTTGAAGAGAAATGGACTACTTCTCTTCTAGTCTTTTTAAAGAAACATTTGTGTAGAAAAAGGAGGAAGGGAAGCGCTACTAAGGTACACAATAGTACATTTTGGTAGATAGATTTGTGTGTTGAAAATGCCAAACCACTTGTAGAATATATTTGCATATACTTCAAAACATACATACATACATACATACATACATACACACACACATATACCCTACCTGACATGCCACCATGGGTTTCTTCACAGTACCCAAACACAAAACAGATTTAATACATCGCTCAGTTATGTATAGAGCCATATGATCGTGGAATGCTTTGAAAACAGATGTTACTCAGGCAAAAAGCAAGTTTAGCTTTAAAAGAACCCATGTAAAAACATATCACAGCGCCTGTCCTCTTCTAACGATCTAATTTAACTGGATATATGAATATGTAAATATGAATAGTGTGTACACATGAATCCATGTGTCATTTGATCGTTTTGATGTCTTCACTATTATTAGAAAATGTAGAAAATAGTTTAAAAAAAAATACAAATTTAAACCCTTGAATGAGTAGGTATGTCAGGTCGCAGTTGTAAATGAGAAGTTGTTCTCAACTAGCCTACCTGGTTTAATTAAGGTGAAATAAAACATGTACAAAATGTCCAAACCTTTGACTGGTACTGTATATTATTATTTGATGTCCTTGTCTATAACTTTTCTGCACTTTGTCATGTACTAGTACATTTTATGTGGACCCCAGGAAGACTAGCTGCTACATGGGCAGTAGTTAATGGGGAACCAACTAAACTAGACAGACATGGACCTCTATCTCCCTCTAGTGGAGACAACTGGGAATACAATGATGTGCAGGTGGTAAACATGGACACTTCCAGAAATACTGTCTGCCATGAGACTCCATATGATTAGGACCTCACAGACTTGTGGAGTAATTCATTTTTTTCCTTCATTTCCTACAGCAGTATAGTAGTGTAGAGAAGTATGTAAACAATTCAAATGCGTGATTGAATCTATTCCTGGAGACTAGCAGTAATTACACTAATCATAAATCTCCATCTTGCGACGATCATAACTTGTAATGTTTGGTGCCTGCTCAACATGCGTGTTATTCTACTGGGTACTTAGCGTAGCCAATCAGAGGGAGCGCAACAGCAACCAATCAGAGGCTCTGGATGTCTCTGTCACATAGAAGTCTTGTCCAAATGTAAAAGCTTTTCCCCTGTACAGACAGTCAGTATTCCCCTGTACAGACAGTCAGTATGCCCCTGTACAGACAGTCAGTATTCCCCTGTACAGACAGTCAGTATTCCCCTGTACAGACAGTCAGTATTCCCCTGTACAGACAGTCAGTATTCCCCTGTACAGACAGTCAGTATTCCCCTGTACAGACAGTCAGTATTCCCCTGTACAGACAGTCAGTATGCCCTTGTACAGACAGTCAGTATTACCCTGTACAGACAGTCAGTATGCCCCTGTACAGACAGTCAGTATGCCCCTGTACAGACAGTCAGTATGCCCCTGTACAGACAGTCAGTATTCCCCTGTACAGACAGTCAGTATTCCCCTGTACAGACAGTCAGTATTCCCCTGTACAGACAGTCAGTATTCCCCTGTACAGACAGTCAGTATTCCCCTGTACAGACAGTCAGTATTCCCCTGTACAGACAGTCAGTATTCCCCTGTACAGACAGTCAGTATGCCCTTGTACAGACAGTCAGTATTACCCTGTACAGACAGTCAGTATGCCCCTGTACAGACAGTCAGTATGCCCCTGTACAGACAGTCAGTATGCCCCTGTACAGACAGTCAGTATGCCCCTGTACAGACAGTCAGTATGCCCCTGTACAGACAGTCAGTATGCCCCTGTACAGACAGTCAGTATTACCCTGTACAGACAGTCAGTATGCCCCTGTACAGACAGTCAGTATGCCCCTGTACAGACAGTCAGTATGCCCCTGTACAGACAGTCAGTATGCCCCTGTACAGACAGTCAGTATTCCCCTGTACAGACAGTCAGTATTCCCCTGTACAGACAGTCAGTATGCCCCTGTACAGACAGTCAGTATTACCCTGTACAGACAGTCAGCATGTGTATTGTGTGGAACTCAGGAGAGTCTCTGTGTGTGTTTATAATGTACCTTGCCACATCTTGTGAGCTGTTGGTCCTTGCAGCCTCCAGAAGTGCATCACCTGGAAAGAAGACTCATGTCCTTTAAGTATCTTTAGCAGAGTGTGTGTACACACACACACACACACACACACACACACACACACACACACACACACACACACACACACACACACACACACACACACTTTCGTATCAGAGTCCTTCTTGAGGCAGAAGGCCATGGCTGCAGCGGACAGTACCCCAGCAGAGGCCAGTGCGTAAGGGCGGCTGCTCCCGCTCTGTCCCCCGGTCCTTTCCCCGCTCTGTTCCCAGTACAGGTTGTTGTTGTTGCGTCCCTTGGAAGCCAGAGAGGCCCAGGAGCTCCTGCGACCCTGGAGATTAGAGAGCCACCTGGGGGCCAGATGGTGATACTGTATGGCCAGGCTCACACTCTGGCCTTTCGCCTCCTCGCTCAGAATTCCTCTACGGGAGACACGGGAGGTAGAAACGATGGGGTTCCGGTTGGCGTCCGCTTTATCGAGGATGAGGTGGTTCCTCGCGGCGTCCTTTGTGCTTGTCTGGAGCACACGGCACGGGGAAAGGCTGCGCGACCTTCGCATGAAGATCCGCGGTGGAACCGAAGACAACATTGCGGGAAAACACGCGAACCGTGCAACGTTAAGCCTGATGATAGTACTTACTTGCAACGACAACAACTTTAATTGAAGTCTACTGACGTTATTCCGCCTACAGACCGTTATTTATCTGGTGATGGTTGACAGCAGCGACAGAACAAAAACAACCGCAGCATGGGATGTCACTGGAACATGAACTGCATCATGGGAACAATAGTTTTTTTTCCCTACAGAAACTAACTGGCTCCACTTCCTGGGATCACAGAGGCTACTCCACCACCTCTTATGAAGGTTAACTCTGGATTTATTATTGGTCTTAAAATGTTCCACACACAAATTAATCTACATCAATCCCCACATGAAAAAAAATCAGTTTGTTCTGCTTTATAACAAACAAAACAACTTTCTCCTTCGCTATGATTCGCCACCAGATGGCGTTCAGATTCTGTGGCACTGCGGAGGCTGGATAACGCAACAAACACGTGTTGTGTCGCAGCAGTCAGCAGAGTCACTAGGCCAAATACAAGCACGAATAGCCTATAGTGGCTGGCGCTAGCCAAAATTGAGTGAACTGCTTAGGAAATCTTCAGGAGATGCGGTATTTAATTTTCCTTAGGGAGACGAGAATATTGAATAGAATTGAGACCTTCCTTCTCACTGGTTTACACTCCAGTCCAGTTGGTGGCGGTGATGCACCTTAAAGTTGGTTGTCAACCACTATATAAAATCCCCAGAAGAAGAAGAAGAAGAAGAAGAAGAAGAAGAAGAACGTTGGCCACCAGTTAGTTAGACACAATGTGGGAGCTTAGGAAATGTACCTTGTACATTCAATAGGAAAACATAATATATTTGTTGGAGACATCTATAACCCAGGGTCAACCATTTGATCACTTACAACATTCAAATGTAACTTTACAGATCAACCTTTAATGTCGGCTACATATCACAAGACTCATCACAGTTGATCACCTCGTAAAATGTATTTTCTTTGCCTTTTGTATTTTTCAGAATAGCTCCTGTTTTCCCCAGTCCATTCACTATGACAGCACAGACACATGCCATGCTGCTATTTG
This sequence comes from Oncorhynchus clarkii lewisi, assembly GCF_045791955.1. Taxonomy (NCBI): domain Eukaryota; kingdom Metazoa; phylum Chordata; class Actinopteri; order Salmoniformes; family Salmonidae; genus Oncorhynchus; species Oncorhynchus clarkii. Next base: position 35,147,005 of record NC_092170.1, read on the forward strand.
ACCATATGACCTCACCTGAGAGTCTGAAAAAACAGTCTTGCTGTGAAATCCAAAATTCCTAAGAAGTTGCTGTTTGCAGTAATCCCAAACAATGTTAATGTAGGGGCGGCCCTATAGCCTAATCCTTAGAGGAGAAATCACATGCAGAGAGCATTGTTCATTTGCTGGTCTCTTGAGAAACTTTTGACAAAGGCTATGGGGCTGTTCTGGCCAATGTTTGAAATATTAAGAAAAATTAAGAATCATTTAAACATATATAGTTTGCTCTGTTTATTTTATTTAACCTTTATTAACGCTCTAACCACTAGGCTACCCTGCCGCTCTGTGTGCTTGCCTCAGTGTAAATACCTGAGAGAGTCACTACCAGGTGTGGATGAGAGAACATGGCAATTCCAAGAGAGGGAAATAGTTTTCATTTTCAGAGTTTAAAAAGTTTAGACATTTTTCTCCACCTGGGGAGAGAAAGCACCTGTGGCGTTCATCCAAACACACAAGTACACATCTCATTCCGCCAAACACAAAACCATAGCTCAAAGCCAAGAGGAAATGTGTCACTATTGCTTTACTGCCTTTCCACTTCTTAAAGGAACTCTGTTCTGTTCCCAGACTAATAAATATAAAGTCATTAAAACTGTGTTCTGTTCCCAGACTAATAAATATAAAGTCATTAAAACTGTGGCCTACCCAGGCCTGATATAAGACACCAGACTAATAAATATAAAGTCATTAAAACTGTGGCCTACCCAGGCCTGATATATAAGACACCAGACTAATAAATATAAAGTCATTAAAACTCTGTTCTGTTCCCAGACTAATAAATATAAAGTCATTAAAACTGTGGCCTACCCAGGCCTGATATATAAGACACCAGACTAATAAATATAAAGTCATTAAAACTCTGTTCTGTTCCCAGACTAATAAATATAAAGTCATTAAAACTGTAGCCTACCCAGGCCTGATATATAAGACACCAGACTAAGGGACTTATTCAGACATTAAATATCAGAGACAGGTGGCGTATTATCCCATTGGAGATGTCTTTCTTTGTAAGGAATTGACATTAAGTCTTAAAGGCACTTGCCCGTTCCGGCAAGTCAGGACTATTTTTGGGTTGCCCGAAGAGTTCCATCATTTATGGAAGTATTTGCAGTCGGGCAAGTTGAGCCTGCTCTGAGAATATTGTATTGCTGTGCTGATCTTTCCGATTCCCCCTTACCTGTACATTCTAATAAACAAGGATTCCAAAAGGGTTCTTCAGCTGTCCCCATAGAATAACCCTTTTTGGTTCCAGGTAGAACTCTTTTGGATTCCATGTAGAACCCTCTGTCGAAAGGATAGCACCTTCTTTTATAAGATTGTAGGTGAAAAGGATGACACCATATGGCGCTTCAGCATGTAAATAGCTCATTTACATTTGCGCCTGCAAAAAGGGTTATCCTATGGGGACATCCGAAGAACCCTTTAGGAATCCTCGTTTCTAAGAATGTACACCATAAGGGGGAATCAGAAAGATCACAACATAAATTATTGGAATTTTGGTTGTTACAAAATTCTCAGAGCAGGCTCAACTTTGCCAGCAGCATACCACCCTGCATACCACTGCTGGCTTGCTTCTGAAGCTAAGCAGGGTTGGTCCTGGTCAGTTCCTTTGATGGGAGACCAGATGCTGATGGAAGTGGTGTTGGAGGGCCAGTAGGAGGCAGTCTTTCCTCTGGTCTAAAAAAAATGTCCCAATTCCCAATGGTAGTGATTGGGGACACTGCCTGTTGATGGAAGTTAAGCTAGCCTGTTGATGGAAGTTAAGCTAGCCTGTTGATGGAAGTTAAGCTAGCCTGTTGATGGAAGTTAAGCTAGCCTGTTGATGGAAGTTAAGATAGCCTGTTGATGGAAGTTAAGCTAGCCTGTTGATGGAAGCTAAGCTAGCCTGTTGATGGAAGTTAAGCTAGCCTGTTGATGGAAGTTAAGCTAGCCTGTTGATGGAAGTTAAGCTAGCCTATTGATGGAAGTTAAGCTAGCCTGTTGATGGAAGTTAAGCTAGCCTATTGATGGAAGTTAAGCTAGCCGCTAACCTAGTACTATTCAGACTGGGCTAGTAGAAAATGTATCAAACGTGCCTGGCTGGCCAGTTCCCAAAATCCATAGAGGGAAATCCACTCAAATCTTTTGGGTATTTCTTTCATGAGTCCACTCCTTGATACAGTCCTGAAATGTTTTGGGTATTTCTTCCATGAGTCCACTCCTTGATACAGTCCTGAAATGTTTTGGGTATTTCTTTCATGAGTCCACTCCTTGATACAGTCCTGAAATCTTTTGGGTATTTCTTTCATGAGTCCACTCCTTGATACAGTCCTGAAATGTTTTGGGTATTTCTTTCATGAGTCCACTCCTTGATACAGTCCTGAAATGTTTTGGGTATTTATTTCATTAGTCCACTCCTTGATACAGTCCTGAAATGTTTTGGGTATTTCTTTCATGAGTCCACTCCTTGATACAGTCCTGAAATGTTTTGGGTATTTCTTTCATGAGTCCACTCCTTGATACAGTCCTGAAATGTTTTCCATGTCAGCAGTCAATTTATCCAGATATTTTGCATCATCTTGATGATGTGGCCAGTGACATTTAGCTTCTTAAAAGTCTAATATCTTGAATTCTAGACTGCTGACGTGTGAAACATTTTGAGACCGTGTCAACAACGGACTAATTAAATAAACGTTTCCGCCCCGTCTGAAAAGTACTAGCTTCGGGCTAGCTGCTAGCTGCTAGCTTAACTTCCACCCCTTTATTAATACCAACACATATTTTCTCTTCTCATCTTAGTCAAACAGGGATGGATATGTGAATGACGAATAAACTTGCATGAAACCAAAGTTATGGTTCTGTTCTTGGGCAGGTGTGTGTGTGTGTACAGCTGTGTTGGGTCAGTGCAGTGCCACTGTTGACAGAAGTGCTTTGCAGCCATATCTGAGTGTAGGCTATTGGTCTGTACATCGCCATATCTGAGTGTAGGTTACTGGTCTGAGTGTAGGTTACTGGTCTGAGTGTAGGTTACTGGTCTGAGTGTAGGTTACTGGTCTGAGTGTAGGTTACTGGTCTGAGTGTAGGTTACTGGTCTGAGTGTAGGTTACTGGTCTGTACATCGCCATATCTGAGTGTAGGTTACTGGTCTGAGTGTAGGTTACTGGTCTGAGTGTAGGTTACTGGTCTGAGTGTAGGTTACTGGTCTGAGTGTAGGCTACTGGTCTGTACATCGCCATATCTGAGTGTAGGTTACTGGTCTGTACATCGCCATAGGTGAGTGTAGGCTACTGGTCTGTACATCGCCATAGGTGAGTGTAGGCTACTGGTCTGTACATCGCCATATCTGAGTGTAGGTTACTGGTCTGTACATCGCCATAGGTGAGTGTAGGCTACTGGTCTGTACATCGCCATAGGTGAGTGTAGGCTACTGGTCTGTACATCGCCATAGGTGAGTGTAGGTTACTGGTCTGTACATCGCCATAGGTGAGTGAGTGTAGGCTACTGGTCTGTACATCGCCATAGGTGAGTGTAGGCTACTGGTCTGAGTGTAGGCTACTGGTCTGAGTGTAGGCTACTGGTCTTGTTTCACGTTTCTAAAGTAGCCTAAGGGCATTCTCCCAATAGCCATATCCCACAATAATGGTTATATTGTTGAAATTGCAAGAAAAATAGTGAGAAAATAAACGACAACAGCAGAAAAGGGTGGAGGTAGGGAGGAGAGTAAACGTCAGCTTATTGGACCAGGCACGCTGCTGATATCTGGTCCCTGATACAGGGACATGTGTGTGTCCGTCTGAGTGTGTGTAACAGTTATAACTTTAGACCGTCCCCTCGCCCATACCCAGGCGCGAACCAGGGACCCTCTGCACACATCAACAACAGTCACCCTCGAAGCATCATTACCCATTGCTCCACAAAAACCGCGAACCTTGCAGAGCAAGGGGAACCACTACTTCAAGGTCTCAGAGTAAGTGACGTTACCGATTGAAACGCTATTTAGCGCGCACCACCGCTAACTAGCCAGCCGTTTCACATCCGTTACATGTGCACGTAGCCGAGTGGGCGGTTGTCAATCTGGTATTGCTTCTCTGTGTGTCTCCAACGCTTTCCTCTATTCGTCACACTGCACCATCCAACGACGACGTCGAGTGACCATAGGGGGGCACACAGCGACGCAGGGGAACTGAAATGTAAACGCGCAACAATTGATCATAACCATCCGACTTGTCAGCCTCTCATCTCCAGTGGAGTCGCGGTGAGACAGCGGACACATATGTCTCACTTATATAGCTGCTGTGGACCATATTGAGCTGAAATTGATTCACGCCAGAGGGTCAATAATGTTATAAGATAAACAACGGAAAGCTTCCACTCACGTGTTTGTATAGTTTCTATGAAAACTGTAGATTTTTGTATTTTTATACCCGTGTTTTTGTGCGTTCTTCGTGTTTGTTCAGCAACTCTCCTTTCTAAACACACATCATCACAATACGCGGATTGCGTGCTCAGTGTGTGTGATAAAGAAATGACATTATAGGAATAATTCACTCAGAGGATAAGAGGTGTAACGTTACGTCGTTTAGCTCAGTCACTCCTCACCGGCGCCCGTTCGTCCCAGTCTGCTTCGGGTCTCTCCGCCATCGGGAGTTTCCCTACCTCGGTTTGGTCCGATCGTTGTTCTTCCCAGTGAACTGCAGAAGAGCGAGCTCGCGCTACCCGGTAAAAGATTATGTCGGTGTTGATCCCGGATGACCGGGCATTCAGCAGCTTCAAGGAGGAGTGCGGGAGTGAGGAGGGCTGGAGTCTGACCTACAATAAGACGGACATGACAGTGTGGACTCAGACTATAGGAGGAGACGAGGAGAAGTCACTCCACAAGATTAAGGTGAGAACAGGGTAGGCCGGTACTCAGGTGAATGGAAAAATGTGAGGAATAGAGGACATCATATGGGTTACCTCGGTCACACAGTCCCATAGCACACATCATAATGTCCTAAACTGAAACCCTTTCATAATATTACTCAAAGGAGGGAAAGGAAGTGTTATTTACAGGGAAAAAAGGAAATCTAGATTGTTAAAGTATTGTGCCAGGGCCAGGGTCAGGTGTGTGCTGCATGTATCCGGGTCTGTGGCAGGACAGCGGACAAACAGGTGTTCTCACATGGAGTTGTTTGAGGAAGGGAGGTGGAGGGGAGGGGAAATTGAAGGTGAAAGAGGAAATGTGTGTACTGTACACATGATTAATCAGCTCTGACGTCACACTAGTGTAAACTCAGGTGTGTGTGTGTGTGTGTGTGTGTGTGTGTGTGTGTGTGTGTGTGTGTGTGTGTGTGTGTGTGTGTGTGTGTGTGTGTGTGTGTGTGTGTGTGTGTGTGTGTGATGTAAGAAACTGCAGGTGAGAGTCTTGTTCCGTTTCCCACAGAGATTCCTATTCTGCAACCTGTGAGTGCAGGTACAATAACTGACACATTCTTTTTGACAGACATGACCGTCAGTTGTGGCACCTGTTGGGGTAGTGGTCATAGAGAAGGAAACATATGGTAGGTAGGCAGTAAACCTGTTTCATTAGCTGTCATCTATCTGTCTCTAAGTGTCCGTTTGCCTGATTTGTCACAGAGTGCATGTCACAGCGCAGGTAATGTCACAGCGCGGGTAATGTCACAGCGTGGGTAATGTCATAGTGTGGGTAATGTCACAGCGTGGGTAATGTCACAGCGCGGGTAATGTCACAGTGCGGGTAATGTCACAGCGTGGGTAATGTCACAGCGCGGGTAATGTCACAACGCGGGTAATGTCACAGCGCGGGTAATGTCACAGCGCGGGTAATGTCACAGCGCGGGTATTGTCACAGCGCGGGTAATGTCACAGCGCGGGTAATGTCACAGCGCGGGTAATGTCACAGCGCGGGTAATGTCACAGCGCGGATAATGTCACAGCGCGGGTAATGTCACAGCGCGGGTAATGTCACAACGCGGGTAATATCACAGCGCGGGTAATGTCACAGCGCGGGTAATGTCACAGCGCGGGTAATGTCATAGCACGGGTATTGTCACAGCGTGGGTAATGTCACAGCGTGGGTAATGTCACAGTGTGGGTAATGTCACAGCGTGGGTAATGTCACAGAGTAGATAATGTCACAGAGTGGGTAATGTGTGCTTAAGGAGAGGCCGTGTCTCTCTCTGCACTCATAGCCATAGGGGATAAAGGTGTGAGACTGTGTGTTTGTGTTTTTGCTCAGTTAAGAGAGAGCAGGATACACTAATGGGAGTAGCCCTCAAACCCATTACATCCTTGTGTGTGTCTCTCTAAACCCTGGTGTGTGTGTGTGTGTGTGTGTGTGTGTGTGTGTGTGTGTGTGTGTGTGTGTGTGTGTGTGTGTGTGTGTGTGTGTGTGTGTGTGCGCGCAGGAGGCAGTGATGCTATGGTCCTGTTCTTCTATCTATAGACTTGGATAAAAGCACAGATGCTCCCAGCTGATACATGTGGAAAGTGTGTGAGTGTGATATCCAGTCTGTTGTAGTGTTTTCCTCTCACTGAGGGGGCTGTTGTAGTGTTCTCCCTGAGGGGGCTGTTGTAGTGTTCTCCTCTCACTGAGGGGGCTGTTGTAGTGTTCTCCTCTCCCTGAGGGGGCTGTTGTAGTGTTCTCCTCTCACGGAGGGGGCTGTTGTAGTGTTCTCCTCTCCCTGAGGGGGCTGTTGTAGTGTTCTCCTCTCCCTGAGGGGGCTGTTGTAGTGTTCCCACTGAGGGGGCTGTTGTAGTGTTCCCACTGAGGGGGCTGTTGTAGTGTTCTCCTCTCCCTGAGGGGGCTGTTGTAGTGTTCCCACTGAGGGGGCTGTTGTAGTGTTCCCACTGAGGGGGCTGTTGTAGTGTTCTCACTGAGGGGGCTGTTGTAGTGTTCTCCTCTCCCTGAGGGGGCTGTTGTAGTGTTCCCACTGAGGGGGCTGTTGTAGTGTTCCCACTGAGGGGGCTGTAGTAGTGTTCCCACTGAGGGGGCTGTTGTAGTGTTCCCACTGAGGGGGCTGTTGTAGTGTTCTCACTGAGGAGGCCGTTGTAGTGTTCTCACTGAGGGGGCTGTTGTAGTGTTCCCACTGAGGGGGCTGTTGGAGTGTTCTCCCTGAGGGGGCTGTTGTAGTGTTCACACTGAGGGGGCTGTTGTAGTGTTCTCACTGAGGGGGCTGTTGTAGTGTTCCCACTGAGGGGGCTGTTGTAGTGTTCTCCTCTCCCTGAGGGGGCTGTTGTAGTGTTCTCCCTGAGGGGGCTGTTGTAGTGTTCCCACTGAGGGGGCTGTTGTATTGTTCTCCTCTCACTGAGGGGGCTGTTGTAGTGTTCTCCTCTCCCTGAGGGGGCTGTTGTAGTGTTCTCCTCTCACGGAGGGGGCTGTTGTAGTGTTCTCACTGAGGGGGCCGTTGTAGTGTTCTCACTGAGGGGGCTGTTGTAGTGTTCCCACTGAGGGGGCTGTTGGAGTGTTCTCCCTGAGGGGGCTGTTGTAGTGTTCACACTGAGGGGGCTGTTGTAGTGTTCTCACTGAGGGGGCTGTTGTAGTGTTCCCACTGAGGGGGCTGTTGTAGTGTTCTCCTCTCCCTGAGGGGGCTGTTGTAGTGTTCTCCCTGAGGGGGCTGTTGTAGTGTTCCCACTGAGGGGGCTGTTGTAGTGTTCTCCTCTCACTGAGGGGGCTGTTGTAGTGTTCTCCTCTCACGGAGGGGGCTGTTGTAGTGTTCTCCTCTCACGGAGGGGGCTGTTGTAGTGTTCTCCTCTCCCTGAGGGGGCTGTTGTAGTGTTCTCCTCTCCCTGAGGGGGCTGTTGTAGTGTTCTCCTCTCCCTGAGGGGGCTGTTGTAGTGTTCTCCTCTCCCTGAGGGGGCTGTTGTAGTGTTCTCCTCTCCCTGAGGGGGCTGTTGTAGTGTTCTCCTCTCCCTGAGGGGGCTGTTGTAGTGTTCTCACTGAGGGGGCTGTTGTAGTGTTCCCACTGAGGGGGCTGTTGTAGTGTTCTCACTGAGGGGGCTGTTGTAGTGTTCTCACTGAGGGGGCTGTTGTAGTGTTCTCACTGAGGGGGCTGTTGTAGTGTTCTCACTGAGGGGGCTGTTGTAGTGTTCCCACTGAGGGGGCTGTTGTAGTGTTCTCACTGAGGGGGCTGTTGTAGTGTTCTCACTGAGGGGGCTGTTGTAGTGTTCTCACTGAGGGTCTATAGCAGTAGAGAACAGTGACATGTAAAGAGGAATTGGGGAGAGATCCCCATAGTGTTGTTATTATCAGCATCATTATCATCAATAATCTAATAGCCAGTAACCACTGGTCAGCCATATCATCAGCATTACACACACACACACACACACACACACACACACACACACACACACACACACACACACACACACACACTCACACTAAGGCAGCAGAGCTATCCTTCTGTATGTAAATGTGAACGGTGTGTGTGTCATATGTGGGTGGCTTGATAGTCTGTCAGACTGCTGGGTACTGTTTGGTCTTTCCCCAGCCCACACACACCCTGAGGACTGAGGGAACCCCTACTCACTGATGTTATACAGATACACACTCATCCCCTCTCATCCTTCTCTTCCACGTTCCTCTACCCGTGTCCAGCAGAACAGATGAGCTTTGACAGGCCTGGGGGGGGGGGGGGGGGGGGGGACAAGGAGGAATGCTGGATTAAACACAGCAGCTGACTGTGCAGTCTGATGCAGGGGGGAGGGTGTGTGTGTGTGTGTGTGTATCAGGTTAGAGGTCGTGTATCATGTGACTGTGAGCATGCAGTGTCTGGCCCACAGGACTCTTGTCAATTGACGGTTCACAAACACCATTCTCCATGTCTCTCTCTCTCTCAATTCAGTTTAAGGGGATTTATTGTCATGGGGAACATATGTTTACATTGCCAAAGCAAGTGAACTAGATAATAAACCAAAGTGAAATAAACAATCAGAAATGAGCAGTAAACATCACAAAAGTTTTAAAGGAATAGAGACATTTCAAATGTCATTGTCTTTGTGCATCGCGCAGACAGAAACAAACATCTTTCTGGTAAGAAGAGGGGCGGGGGCGTATGCTTTATGGTTAACGAGACGTGGTGTGGTCATAACAACACACAGGAACTCAAGTCCTTCTGTTCACCTGATTTAGAATTCCTCACAATCAAATGTCGACCGCATTATCTACCAAGGGAATTCTCTTCGATTATAATCACAGCCGTATATATTCCCCCCCAAGCAGACACATCGATGGCTCTGAACAAACTTTATTTGACTCTTTGCAAACTGGAATCCATTTATCCGGAGGCTGCATTCATTGTAGCTGGGGATTTTAACAAGGCTAATCTGAAAACAAGACTCCCTAAATTTTATCAGCATATTGATTGCGCAACCAGGGCTGGAAAGACCTTGGATCATTGTTATTCTAACTTCCGCGACGCATATAAGGCCCTGCCCCGCCCCCCTTTCGGAAAAGCTGACCACGACTCCATTTTGCTGATCCCTGCCTACAGACAGAAACTAAAACAAGAAGCTCCCGCGCTGAGGTCTGTTCAACGCTGGTCCGACCAAGCTGATTCCACACTCCAAGACTGCTTCCATCACGTGGACTGGAATATGTTTCATATTGCGTCAGACAACAACATTGACGAATACGCTGATTCGGTGAGCGAGTTCATTAGAACGTGCGTTGAAGATGTCGTTCCCATAGCAACGATTAAAACATTCCCAAACCAGAAAACGTGGATTGATGGCAGCATTTGCATGAAACTGAAAGCGCGAACCACTGCTTTTAATCAGGGCAAGGTGACCGGAAACATGACCGAATACAAACAGTGTAACTATTCCCTCCGCAAGGCAATCAAACAAGCTAAGCGTCAGTATAGAGACAAAGTAGAGTCGCAATTCAACGGCTCAGACACAAGAGGTATGTGGCAGGGTCTACAGTCAATCACGGATTACAAAAAGAAAACCAGCCCCGTCACGGACCAGGATGCCTTGCTCCCAGGCAGACTAAATAACTTTTTTGCCCGCTTTGAGGACAATACAGTGCCACTGACACGGCCCGCAACTAAAACATGCGGACTCTCCTTCACTGCAGCCGACGTGAGGAAAACATGTAAACGTGTCAACCCTCACAAGGCTGCAGGCCCAGACGGCCTCAGAGCATGCTCACACTCAACGTCAACAAAACTAAGGAGATGATTGTGGACTTCAGGAAACAGCAGAGGGAACACCCCCCTATCCACATCGATGGAACAGTAGTGGAGAGGGTAGTAAGTTTTAAGTACCTCGGCATACACATCACAGACAAACTGATTTGGTCCACTCACACAGACAGCATCGTGAAGAAGGCGCAGCAGCGCCTCTTCAACCTCAGGAGGCTGAAGAAAAAGCACTCACAAACTTCTACAGATGCACAATCGAGAGCATCCTGTCGGGCTGTATCACCGCCTGGTACGGCAACTGCTCCGCCCACAACCGTAAGGCTCTCCAGAGGGTAGTGAGGTCTGCACAACGCATCACCGGGGGCAAACTACCTGCCCTCCAGGACACCTACACCACCCGATGTCACAGGAAGGCCATAAAGATCATCAAGGACAACAACCACCCGAGCCACTGCCTGTTCACCCCGCTATCATCCAGAAGGCGAGGTCAGTACAGGTGCATCAAAGCTGGGACCGAGAGACTGAAAAACAGCTTCTATCTCAAGGCCATCAGACTGTTAAACAGCCACCACTAACATTGAGTGGCTGCTACCAACACACTGACTCAACTCCAGCCACTTTAATAATGGGAATTGATGGGAAATGATGTAAAATATATCACTAGCCACTTTAAACAATGCTACCTAATATAATGTTTACATACCCTACATTATTCATCTCATATGTATATGTATATACTGTACTCTATATCATCTACTGCATCTTTATGTAATACATGTATCACTAGCCACTTTAACTATGCCACTTTGTTTACATACTCATCTCATATGTATATACTGTACTCAATACCATCTACTGTATCTTGCCTATGCCGCTCTGTACCATCACTCATTCATATATCTTTATGTACATATTCTTTATCCCCTTACACTTGTGTCTATGAGGTAGTAGTTGTGGAATTGTTAGTTAGATTACTTGTTGGTTATTACTGCATTGTCGGAACTAGAAGCACAAGCATTTCGCTACACTCGCATTAACATCTGCTAACCATGTGTATGTGACAAATACAATTTGATTTGATTATACAGTGGTATAATGATATGCAAATAGTTAAAGTACAAAAGGGAAAATGAATAAATATCGATTGTTTTTACAATGGTGTTTGTTCTTCACTGGTTGCCCTTTTCTTGTGGCAACAGGTCACACATCTTGCTGCTGTGATTGCACACTGGTATTTCACCCAAATTGGATTTGTTTTCGAATTCTTTGTGGATCTGTGTAATCTGAGGGAAATATGTGTCTCTAATATGGTTATACATTTGGCAGGAGGTTAGGAAGTGCAGCTCAGTTTTCACCTCATTTTGTGGGCAGTGTGCACATAGCCTGTCTTCTCTTGAAAGCCATGTCTGCCTACGGCGGCCTTTCTCAATAGCAGGGCTATGCTCACTGAGTCTGTACATAGTCAAAGCTTTCCTTAAATTTGGGTCAGTCACAGTGGTCAGGTATTCTGCCACTGTGTACTCTCTGTTTAGGGCCAAATAGCATTCTAGTTTTCTCTGTTTTTTTGTTCATTCTTTCTAATGTGTTGAGTAATCATCTTTTTGTTTTCTCATGATTTTATTGGGTCTAATTGTGTTGCAGTCCTGGTGCTCTGTGGGGTGTGTTTGTGTTTGTGAACAGAGCCCCAGGACCAGCTTGCTTAGGGGACTCTTCTCTAGATTCATCTTTCTGTCGTTGATGGTTTTGGTATGGAAAGTTTGGGAATCGATTCCTTTTAGGTGGTTGTAGAATGCCCTTCTTGCCTTGTCTCTCAGATCGTTCACAGCTTTGTGGAAGTTACCTGTGGCGCTGATGTTTAGGCCAAGGTATGTATAGCTTTTTGTGTGCTCTATGGCAACGGTGTCGAGATGGAATTTGTATTTGTGGTCCTGGTGACTGGACCTTTTTTGTAACACCATTATCTTTGTCTTACTGAGATTTACAGTCAGGACCCAGGTCTGTCAGGGCCCAGGTCTGGCAGAATCTGTGCAGAAGATCTAGGTGCTGCAGTAGGCCCTCCTTGGTTGGTGACAGAAGCACAAGATCATCAGCAAACAGCAGACATTTGTCTCTCCTGTCCTCATCAGTAGAGGAGTATACTGAATGACTTTAACAGAATTACAGTGATGTCTTCTCTCTCCCTCCCTCTCTTTTTTCCTCTCCTGTTTCAATCTGCCCTGCGGACACAATCACTCCATTATTCTCGCAGCTCCATTGTGACTTTTAAGTCCTTAGTCCAACACACACACACACACACACACACACTGTTACGAATCTCTTTTGGCCCGACAGTCTAGGGGGGATGGTAGTGAGACCCGTAACATAACTCATGTAAATTATTATAGTGACAAAGTAAAAGTGAACGAAATAACCACGACAACCGAAATAATACCGTCAAACTCAGGGTTTATTATAAACACACGGTAATGGGGGGGGGAGCAGGAAAAGGGGCTGAGCTGGACCCAAGGAAAGAAACAAATATGCAAAAACACCCCTAAGCTAGGCTAGCCTATTTCAACAACAGCTAACTAACTAACCAAAAATACAGTGGGTGGTCCGCCCAGTTCTAACTAGTGTGTTTTAACAAAGTTTACCTACGGGTAGTGTATGCCCATGGGTGACTTGTCTTGGTTTCCCCTTTTTCCCACCAGCAAACACCATAAACAAAAACAATACTCACAGGAGATGACAAAGTGATTTGGAGGTGCTCAAACAAAAGAAGAGGTTAATTATTACACAAAGAGCGAGATCTACATACATGGCATTTACAAAGAGATTGTGCTACTGAAATCTATCAAGAGCAGAGATCTACCAACATGTCATTACAAAGATTGAGCTCTCCTGAAATCTACAAAGAACAGCTATCTACCAACATGGCATTACAAAGATTGAGCTCCTGAAATCTATATAGAACAGCTATCTACCAACATGGCCTTACAAAGATTGAGCTCTTGAACAAACAAATGATGGGGTTTTTAAACCATGGGGAAGGAACTGTGATAGGGTAGGAAACAGGAGGAGGTGTGTCTTCTGATTGATGGGTTGATTGTTGACTGATTGGGGAGTGATGATTTTCACCTGTGAGGGGAGAAGGAGAGAAAAGAAACACACACAGGATACACACAGACACAGGATACCTGTATCCGTAACACTCCCACCCTTAAAAGAGCAACCCTAGGGATTGCGACCACAGTATTACAATTAATACTTACAACCAAGCAACAACCTTGCAAAACATACAACAATCATTAGACACGAGACAAAAACTCATAATTGCTTACTCACTACTGGGGCTGTAATCCTTCTCAGAGGAATAGCCTCGGGGTATCTTGTAGCCATACACATTATCGTTAACAAAAACTGGTTACCCGATTTTGTCTTCGGTAACGGTCCGACACAATCAACCACCACATGCTCAAATGGTTCACCTATGACAGGTATGGGACAAAGAGGAGCGGGAGGAATAACCTGATTTGGTTTTCCTGTTATCTGACAGGTGTGGCATGTCCGACAGAACTGAGCCACATCTTGTTTTAAACCTGGCCAAAAGAAATGTCGAAGGATCCGATCATACGTCTTTGTAATTCCTAAATGACCAGACCACTGGTGATCATGAGCAAGGGATAACACATTTTGTCGAAAGGCTGTAGGAATCACTATTTGGTAAACAGCATTCCAATCTCCACCCGCGTCAACATGGGATTTCCATTTACGCATGAGGAGATTACCATCAATGAAGTAAGCCACATTCTTCTTCTTCACCTCTTCTAACGAGACAACACTAGAAAAACATTTAGCAAGCTTGTTGTCAACCTTTTGGTTAGCAATCAGCTGCTCACGAGTAACTGGTAACTGTATTGCATCAGCAATAAGTTCAACGTTCTTTAATTCTTTCCTGGGCTGTTTGTCAGAGGTGATCAACTTCTCAGAGGTATCACATAATCCATCCTCTTGATCATCCTCTTTGAACAGAACAGTGTTCGACAAATCTATCAAGTCACCCTCTTGTAGTGCCTGAGCACGAGTGACAGCACAAGCGGGGAACACATGTGGATAACTCTGTGCCAACTCATTCGAGAGAGAGTGGTCACTTTTATCCAATACTTCCAATACGGGTACTACCTTTCCTCCGGCAATATCGTTACCCATTATAAAGGTCACACCTTTCACTGGCAACTTAGGACGTACCCCCACTCTGAATATTCCACTGATTAACTCAGAGTGTACTTTCACAAAGTGCAACGGCACTGGGACAAAACCCATTTCAATACCCTGCACTAACACACTGGAACCACAGTATGTATCGTCAGATAAGGGCAACACATCAGACAATATAAACGACTGCGCCGCACCAGTATCTCTAAGGATTTTAACCGGACGCTGAGACGCTTCGTCATTCTCTAGGGACACAAACCCCTCGAAAATGAATGGTTCATAACTGCGGTCGGGGACTGGGTCTTTCAAACTACAGTTACCCTGAGGCACCTGTTTTGTTGCAGACCTCACAACCGTACGAATTAGACCAACACCTGTTGGCGGCTTGGCACGAAGAGGCATCCCTTGTTTGCGTTTAAGCAGGAAGCAATCATTAATCATATGTCCCACTTTATGACAATAGAAACAGGAACGCTCATTCTTCTGGCGTGCTTGATATACTACTGCGGGCCGACTAGGGCTAAAGGTAGGAAACTCAGTGGTTCTACTCTCAGTTTGAGCCGAAAACACACTCTTGTGCGTCAACACAAACTCGTCTGCCAACACAGACGCTTCTGCCAGGGAGGATACTTTCTGTTCGTTTAGGTAAACTACAATGCGTTCGGGTAAGCAATTTTTAAATTCTTCCAACAAGATTAACTCCCGGAGAGAGTTGAAATCAGTTACCTTACTAGCAGCATGCCATTTATCAAACAGATTTCCCTTGTCTCTAGCAAATTCCACATAAGTCTTACTAGAAGACTTTCTATGAGACCTAAATCTCTGTCGGTATGCCTCAGGCACAAGCTCATAGGCACGAAGAACAGTAGCTTTGACCACTTCATAATTCAAACTGTCCTCCAGAGGTAGCGCTGACAAAACCTCTTGGGCTTTACCAGTTAATTTACACTGAAGTAATAGGCACCATACCTCTTCAGGCCACTTCAATGCTACGGCTATACGCTCAAATACACAAAAATAGGAGTCAACCTCCGACTCTCTGAACAAAGGTACTAAGGCTATCTGCCTACTAATGTCAAACGTGTTTGAGGACACAGCAGGTGGGGACGGCTCACAAACAGGCACAGTAGGAACGAAGGCTAGCCTCGCTGTCTCTGCCTCCAGTTCCATCTGGCGCATTTTAAACGTCATCTGCCGCTGTTCTCTTTCTGCCTCAATTTTACACATCATCTGCCGTTGTTCTCGTTCTTTTTCTGCCTCAATTTTACACATCTCCAAATGCCGCTGTTCTCTTTCTGCCTCAATTTTACACATCTCCAACTGGAGAGTCTCTCGCCTAATTTGGGCTCTCTCTTCCACCTCTAGTTGGAACTGTGCTAAACAGACATCCCTTCTGGCATCACCGTTTGACAGTGGGGAGAGTGGATCAAAATGGGACAATGTGGCTGGTGTTTTAGCCTCACCCTCATTATCAGATACCAATGGGCTTATAGGAGCAGTTACATCCCCTACAGGGTTAGTAGACTCAGGCAGCGGTAACACAAGCACCTGCTCTTCCAACAATACATTTAACACTAGCTGTTTAACCTCCGCCTTAACTACACTCTGCGGAATCGATATTGAGTAATGGTCAGCCAAGGACATTAAATCAACTCTACGACATTTATCAAAAACCTCCCACGAAGGATTATCCAAAAAGGACTTCAAATCAAAAGTAGCCATCTTACACTACTTCACAAGAACCAACGAAAATAGCAAACACTAATGCTACTTCAGCTATGACGCTCAACACTGAACTATACCACTACAACAATCTACATGAGCGGCATGGGTGTCAGTAAAGACATATCCCGGATGAGCCCCCACTTATGTTACGAATCTCTTTTGGCCCGACAGTCTAGGGGGGATGGTAGTGAGACCCGTAACATAACTCATGTAAATTATTATAGTGACAAAGTAAAAGTGAACGAAATAACCACGACAACCGAAATAATACCGTCAAACTCAGGGTTTATTATAAACACACGGTAATGGGGGGGGGAGCAGGAAAAGGGGCTGAGCTGGACCCAAGGAAAGAAACAAATATGCAAAAACACCCCTAAGCTAGGCTAGCCTATTTCAACAACAGCTAACTAACTAACCAAAAATACAGTGGGTGGTCCGCCCAGTTCTAACTAGTGTGTTTTAACAAAGTTTACCTACGGGTAGTGTATGCCCATGGGCGACTTGTCTTGGTTTCCCCTTTTTCCCACCAGCAAACACCATAAACAAAAACAATACTCACAGGAGATGACAAAGTGATTTGGAGGTGCTCAAACAAAAAAAGAGGTTAATTATTACACAAAGAGCGAGATCTACATACATGGCATTTACAAAGAGATTGTGCTACTGAAATCTATCAAGAGCAGAGATCTACCAACATGTCATTACAAAGATTGAGCTCTCCTGAAATCTACAAAGAACAGCTATCTATTAACATGGCATTACAAAGATTGAGCTCCTGAAATCTATATAGAACAGCTATCTACCAACATGGCCTTACAAAGATTGAGCTCTTGAACAAACAAATGATGGGGTTTTTAAACCATGGGGAAGGAACTGTGATAGGGTAGGAAACAGGAGGAGGTGTGTCTTCTGATTGATGGGTTGATTGTTGACTGATTGGGGAGTGATGATTTTCACCTGTGAGGGGAGAAGGAGAGAAAAGAAACACACACAGGATACACACAGACACAGGATACCTGTATCCGTAACACACACACACACACACACACACACACACACACACACACACACACACACACACACACACACACACACACACACACACACACACACACACACACACACACACACACACACACAGCTCATTCCTCCAAACACAGACCCACAAGGCTGTTGATAGGTAGTGCACTGCTTTTGGTCTGGGTTATCCCCATATAGCTGGGGTTAAAAGTAGTGCCCTCTATGGCTTTCTCCACTCCCCTATCTTCTGTCTGTGTTGTTGTGGTGTGGAGTCTTCCCCTGGCTGAGGTAACCATGGAGATGGTGCTACTCTAGGGCAGTTTTGCAGGCCACTGGTGTGGCTCTCACTTTTTAAGAGCCTGACGTTGTGCCCACGGTTTTACTATTAAACTGCCCCTCCCCCACAAACACACACACACACAAGTGTGTGTTTGGTCAAATAACGGTAGGTGTGTGTGTGTGTGTATGACTGTGTGTGTTGACTAGTTATTAAATGTGTCTCTCCTGCAGTGTCGGATGGTGTGTAAGGACGTGCCAGCTGAGACCATGTACGATGTTCTCCATGACATTGAGTACCGGAGGAAATGGGACGCGAACGTCATCGAAACCTTCGACATCGGAAAACTCACTGTTAACGCAGACGTGGGCTACTACTCCTGTACGACATACACATGCACACACACACACACACACACGCACACGCACACGCACACGCACACACATTCAGTGTGTGTATGTTAATGAGGCTCCTCCTCGTCTGTGTCTAGGGAAGTGTCCCAAGCCGCTGAGGAACCGTGACGTCATCACGCTGCGCTCTTGGCTGCCCACTGGCAGTGATTACATCATCATGAACTACTCTGTCAAACATGCTGTAAGTATAAACATGTACAGGGAGAGAGTATCCTGGTCCAGAACCCTGTACTATACCTTCTCCCTCAGGGCTCTCCAATCCTGTTCCTGTACTATACCTTCTCCCTCAGGGCTCTCCAACCCTGTTCCTGTACTATACCTTCTCCCTCAGGGCTATCCAACCCTGTTCCTGTACTATACCTTCTCCCTCAGGGCTCTCCAACCCTGTTCCTGTACTATACCTTCTCCCTCAGGGCTCTCCAACCCTGTTCCTGTACTATACCTTCTCCCTCAGGGCTCTCCAACCCTGTTCCTGTACTATACCTTCTCCCTCAGGGCTCTCCAACCCTGTTCCTGTACTATACCTTCTCCCTCAGGGCTCTCCAACCCTGTTCCTGTACTATACCTTCTCCCTCAGGGCTCTCCAATCCTGTTCCTGTACTATACCTTCTCCCTCAGGGCTCTCCAACCCTGTTCCTGTACTATACCTTCTCCCTCAGGGCTCTCCAACCCTGTTCCTGTACTATACCTTCTCCCTCAGGGCTCTCCAACCCTGTTCCTGTACTATACCTTCTCCCTCAGGGCTATCCAACCCTGTTCCTGTACTATACCTTCTCCCTCAGGGCTCTCCAACCCTGTTCCTGTACTATACCTTCTCCCTCAGGGCTCTCCAACCCTGTTCCTGTACTATACCTTCTCCCTCAGGGCTCTCCAACCCTGTTCCTGTACTATACCTTCTCCCTCAGGGCTCTCCAACCCTGTTCCTGTACTATACCTTCTCCCTCAGGGCTCTCCAACCCTGTTCCTGTACTATACCTTCTCCCTCAGGGCTCTCCAACCCTGTTCCTGTACTATACCTTCTCCCTCAGGGCTCTCCAACCCTGTTCCTGTACTATACCTTCTCCCTCAGGGCTATCCAACCCTGTTCCTGTACTATACCTTCTCCCTCAGGGCTCTCCAACCCTGTTCCTGTACTATACCTTCTCCCTCAGGGCTCTCCAACCCTGTTCCTGTACTATACCTTCTCCCTCAGGGCTATCCAACCCTGTTCCTGTACTATACCTTCTCCCTCAGGGCTATCCAACCCTGTTCCTGTACTATACCTTCTCCCTCAGGGCTCTCCAACCCTGTTCCTGTACTATACCTTCTCCCTCAGGGCTCTCCAACCCTGTTCCTGTACTATACCTTCTCCCTCAGGGCTCTCCAACCCTGTTCCTGTACTATACCTTCTCCCTCAGGGCTCTCCAACCCTGTTCCTGTACTATACCTTCTCCCTCAGGGCTCTCCAACCCTGTTCCTGTACTATACCTTCTCCCTCAGGGCTCTCCAACCCTGTTCCTGTACTATACCTTCTCCCTCAGGGCTCTCCAACCCTGTTCCTGTACTATACCTTCTCCCTCAGGGCTCTCCAACCCTGTTCCTGTACTATACCTCCTCCCTCAGGGCTCTCCAACCCTGTTCCTGTACTATACCTTCTCCCTCAGGGCTCTCCAACCCTGTTCCTGTACTATACCTTCTCCCTCAGGGCTCTCCAACCCTGTTCCTGTACTATACCTTCTCCCTCAGGGCTATCCAACCCGGTTCCTGTACTATACCTTCTCCCTCAGGGCTCTCCAACCCTGTTCCTGTACTATACCTTCTCCCTCAGGGCTCTCCAACCCTGTTCCTGTACTATACCTTCTCCCTCAGGGCTCTCCAACCCTGTTCCTGTACTATACCTTCTCCCTCAGGGCTATCCAACCCTGTTCCTGTACTATACCTTCTCCCTCAGGGCTCTCCAACCATGTTCCTGTACTATACCTTCTCCCTCAGGGCTCTCCAACCCTGTTCCTGTACTATACCTTCTCCCTCAGGGCTCTCCAACCCTGTTCCTGTACTATACCTTCTCCCTCAGGGCTCTCCAACCCTGTTCCTGTACTATACCTTCTCCCTCAGGGCTCTCCAACCCTGTTCCTGTACTATACCTTCTCCCTCAGGGCTCTCCAACCCTGTTCCTGTACTATACCTTCTCCCTCAGGGCTCTCCAACCCTGTTCCTATACTATAACTCTAACTATAACTGGTTGTGTGATGCTCTACAGGGAGAAACAGAAGAGAACAGACCTGAAGCCTAGTCTCCCTCAGGGCATTTGAATAAAGCTTTATTGGTCCGTGCCACTGCTAATGCTGGACAAAGCCTGTGTGCGCGTGTGCGTGTGTGTGTGTGTGCGCTGGATAGGGTAGTGGTAGCTCCGGGTTAGATCACTCAGACAGTACAGTGGCTCAATGCCAAACTGAAAATGTATCTCCTTCCAATCTGTCCTTCAGAATCTGTCCTTCAGGACCTTTGAGAAGTTGAAAGCAAGATGGTAGAACCTTGACTTGAGCTTATTGGAGGAGCCTTCTAGAACCCTTATAATACCACTCTCCTTTCTCCTGTTCAATCAGACCTGACAAAACTAGTCACCTAGGGCAGAAAGGTAGGGGATAACGGTTTGGTTTGGAATTAGGCCCACATGCTGTGGTTGTTTTTCTGCCCAGTGGAGGAAGACAGCGAGATCGAGGCATCCTGTCTAGAAGGAAGCACTCAACATGTTTCTCTTTCTTTCTCTCTCTCTCTTGTGTGGTGTGTGTGTGTGTGATCAATGTTAAGTGGAAAACTCACGTGACTGCTGCTGCTGTAAGCTTACACACGCAAACACTCAACAAACCTGCAAGACACGATAAAGAACAACATACATACAAAACATCCACACAAACATAGCTACTTTTCTCACATTGAGTTTAGTGAGGGTTATTGGGCTTAGTGAGAGGTGAGGGTTATTGGGTTTAGTGGGAGGTGAGGGTTATTGGGTTTAGTGGGAGGTGAGGGTTTTTGGGTTTAGTGGGAGGTGAGAGTTATTGGGTTTAGTGGGAGGTGAGGGTTATTGGGTTTAGTGGGAGGTGAGGGTTAATGGGTTTAGTGTGAGGTGAGGGTTATTGGGTTTAGTGGGAGGTGAGGGTTATTGGGTTTAGTGGGAGGTAGGGGTTATGGGGTTTAGTGGGAGGTGAGAGTTATTGGGTTTAGTGGGAGGTGAGAGTTATTGGGTTTAGTGGGAGGTGAGGGTTATTGGGCTTAGTGAGAGGTGAGGGTTATTGGGTTTAGTGGGAGGTGAGGGTTATTGGGTTTAGTGGGAGGTGAGGGTTTTTGGGTTTAGTGGGAGGTGAGAGTTATTGGGTTTAGTGGGAGGTGAGGGTTATTGGGTTTAGTGGGAGGTGAGGGTTAATGGGTTTAGTGTGAGGTGAGGGTTATTGGGTTTAGTGGGAGGTGAGGGTTATTGGGTTTAGTGGGAGGTAGGGGTTATGGGGTTTAGTGGGAGGTGAGAGTTATTGGGTTTAGTGGGAGGTGAGAGTTATTGGGTTTAGTGGGAGGTGAGGGTTATTGGGCTTAGTGAGAGGTGAGGGTTATTGGGTTTAGTGGGAGGTGAGGGTTATTGGGTTTAGTGGGAGGTGAGGGTTTTTGGGTTTAGTGGGAGGTGAGAGTTATTGGGTTTAGTGGGAGGTGAGGGTTATTGGGTTTAGTGGGAGGTGAGGGTTAATGGGTTTAGTGTGAGGTGAGGGTTATTGGGTTTAGTGGGAGGTGAGGGTTATTGGGTTTAGTGGGAGGTAGGGGTTATGGGGTTTAGTGGGAGGTGAGAGTTATTGGGTTTAGTGGGAGGTGAGAGTTATTGGGTTTAGTGGGAGGTGAGGGTTATTGGGATTAGTGAGAGGTGAGGGTTATTGGGTTTAGTGGGAGGTGAGGGTTATTGGGTTTAGTGGGAGGTGAGGGTTTTTGGGTTTAGTGGGAGGTGAGAGTTATTGGGTTTAGTGGGAGGTGAGGGTTATTGGGTTTAGTGGGAGGTGAGGGTTAATGGGTTTAGTGTGAGGTGAGGGTTATTGGGTTTAGTGGGAGGTGAGGGTTATTGGGTTTAGTGGGAGGTAGGGGTTATGGGGTTTAGTGGGAGGTGAGAGTTATTGGGTTTAGTGGGAGGTGAGAGTTATTGGGTTTAGTGGGAGGTGAGGGTTATTGGGTTTAGTGGGAGGTGTTGGTTATTGGGTTTAGTGGGAGGTGAGAGTTATTGGGTTTAGTGGGAGGTGAGGGTTATTGAGTTTAGTGGGAGGTGAGGGTTATTGGGTTTAGTGGGAGGTGAGAGTTATTGGGTTTAGTGGGAGGTGAGGGTTATTGAGTTTAGTTGGAGGTGAGGGTTATTGGGTTTAGTGGGAGGTGAGGGTTATTGGGTTTAGTGGGAGGTGAGGGTTATTGGGTTTAGTGGGAGGTGAGAGTTATTGGGTTTAGTGGGAGGTGAGGGTTATTGAGTTTAGTTGGAGGTGAGGGTTATTGGGTTTAGTGGGAGGTGAGGGTTATTGGGTTTAGTGGGAGGTGAGGGTTATTGGGTTTAGTGAGAGGTGAGGGTTATTGGACGAGACATGGTCAGATGACAGAGCTGTAGATCTAAAGGAGAGGAGAGAGAATCACTTTACCCCTCCAGAATATATATTACTTTGTGCATTAAACTCTTGGTAAGTGAATATCATCTTTTAAATTTAAACTCTGTTTAAGTGCAGGGCAGTTCATAATTGTTTTAATTCAAATTCATTTTGTTTGAATTGCTTTGGATATTTGCATGTGTTAAGGGTGTGTACTGGAGGCGAAGTCAGGTGCAGGAGAGCAGAGTGTCGTTAACAGTCGCACTTTTCATTCCGGTCCAAACGAAAGCACATAAGTACATAAAACGTGCCCAAAACACAGAACATTAACAGAAGTCTGGCGTGTAACAATACCCACATAACATCAAAACAATCACACACAAAGACCTGGAGGTCAACAGAGGACTAAATACATGCAGTGTGATTAGGGAATGAAAACCAGGTGTGTATGGAAACAAGACAAAACAAATGGAATATGAAAAATGGAGCGGCGATGGCTAGAAAGCCGGTGACGTCGATCGCCGAACGAACAAGGAGAGGAGCCGACTTCGGCGGAAGTCATGACAGCATGTTATGGCTGTATTGTGCACTCATGCAAAACAAACCCAAATATCTGGAGTCAATTGTATTTACAGCAATTGAACCTAGTGTCAGTGGTTGAGACCATTTCCTCAGATAGGGGTGTTCTGTGCTAACTAGGGCTGTTCCACTGTTCCTGTAGAAATACCCGCCAAAGAAGGACATGGTACGAGCTGTGTCCATCCAGACTGGCTACCTGATCCAGAGCCACGGACCGAACCACTGCACTCTTACCTACCTGGCACACGTGGACCCAAAAGGTAATACACACAAGACTCAGTGGAGGTTTCTGAGGGGAGGACGGCTCATAGTAATGGCTGGAATGGAGTCAATGAAATGGTATGAATCACATGGAAACCACATGTTTGATACCATTCCATTTTCTCCATTGCAGATATTATTATCAGTCGTCCTCTCAGGAGCCACCAGGTGGTTAATGTGCTTGGAGAGTTAATGAATGATTCGTACTCAGGACCTTCTTTCAACAGAAATCACCATAGTAACTATGGATCTGTAGGACAGGGACAGTCCCGCATCTCTCTCTCTCATTCTCCATCTCTCTCTCTCGTTCCCCATCTCTCGTTCTCCATCTCTCTCTCTCGTTCTCTATCTCTCTCTCTCGTTCTCCATCTCTCTCTCTCGTTCTCCATCTCTCTCTCTCTCGTTCTCCATCTCTATCTCTCTCGTTCTCCATCTCGCTCTCTCTTTTGTTCTCCATCACTCTCTCTTGTTCTCCATCTCTCTCTCTTGTTCTCCATCTCTCTCTCTCTCGTTCTCCATCTCTCTCTCTCTCGTTCTCCATCTCGCTCTCTCTCTTGTTCTCCATCTCTCTCTCTTGTTCTCCATCTCTCTCTCTTGTTCTCCATCTCTCTCTCTTGTTCTCCATCTCTCTCTCTCTTGTTCTCCATCTCTCTCTCTCTTGTTCTCCATCTCTCTCTCTCTTGTTCTCCATCTCTCTCTCTCTTGTTCTCCATCTCTCTCTCTCTCTTGTTCTCCATCTCTCTCTCTCTCGTTCTCCATCTCTCTCAATTCAATTCAATTTACTTTATTGACATGGCATGTTCATTATTACTCACATTGTCAAAGTATACATATAGAAAAAAATATATATATACTATAACTATATAAAATATATTTATATATAAATAAATGGTTGGACCAACAGAAATAATAATAGTAGTAGTGGACATGGGATTACCATTAACAACAACTACAACAACAATATTAATGAGAACAACAATACATTAAAGCAATGGTAGTGGACCAGTGTCAACATGACTGAGAAGACACACAACATGGTAGTGGACCAGTGTCATCATGACTGAGAAGACACACGACATGGTATGAAAGACAAAACAAAACAAGATGGGAAATAATATTGACATTACATTGCACTTTTCACTGGCTGTCCCTCAGGTTGTGGCAGGAGGACACATTTGGTTGACAAAACTGCACATTTTGGCTTTTCACCCAGTAAATATTTGATTTTTTCTTCATCTTTTATAGTTTCAAATTCTTTGTATTGAATTATAATTTTGGGAAATAAATATTCTCTTAGGTCTGAGTATTTGTCACATTGTAATAGGAAATGCAGCTCTGTCTCTACCTCTCCCCTGGAGCAGAGTGAGCACAGCCTGTCCTCTCTGGGCAGCCAGGTTTGTCTGTGACGACTGGTCTCTATAGCCAGACTGTGCTCACTGAGTCTGTACCTAGTCAGTGTTTTCCTCAGTTTTCTATCAGTCACAGTGGTCAGATAGTCTGCCACCATGCACTGTCTGTTTAGAGCCAAATAGCATTGAAGTTTACTTAGATTTTTTGTGGTGTCTTTCCAATAGGTGATATATTTTTGTTTTGTGTTGATTTGGTTGGGCCAGATTGGTTTGGGTTGGTGAACTGAGCCTCAGAACCAGCTGGCTGAGGGGACTCTTCTCTTTTTTCATCTCTTGACATTGTAGAGCTGTGTGATGGAATGTTTTGGGGTCACTTGTTTTTAGATGGTTGTAAAATTTGATGGCTCTTTTTTCTATTCGAATGAGGAGGGGGTATTGGCCCAATTCTGCTCTACATGCGTTATTTGGAGTTTTTCTTTGCACTTGCAATACAGTCTTGCAAAACTCTGCATGCAGTATTTCAATTGGATGTTTGTCCCATTTGGTGAATTGATTATTAGAGATTGGACCCCATACTTCCCTGCCATATAGAGCAATTGGTTCTATAACTGATTGAAACATTTTGAGCCAGAATCTAATTGGAATTTCGATTTTGATGTTCCTTTTAATGGCATAGAATGCTCTTCTTGCTTTGTCTCTCAGCTCATTCACAGCCATGTGAAAGCTACCTGTGTTGCTGATATTTAGTCCTAGATATGTGTAGTATTTGGTGTGTTCTAATAGAACTGTGTCCAAATAGAATTTATATTTGTCATCCTGATTTCCGGACCTTTTTTGGAATATCATTATATAAAGTTTTTTTAGGTTAACAATCAGAGCCCAGATCTGACAGAACCTGTGAAGATGATCTAGGTGCTGCTGTAACCCCTCTTTAGTGGGAGACCGCAGCACCAGGTCATCTGCGTACAGCAGACACTTGATTTCAGTGTTGTGTAGGGTGATACCAGGTGCTATCGATTCTTCTAATGTTTTTGCCAATTCATTAATGTAGATGTTAAATAGTATTGGACTTATTGGGCAGCCCTGTTTCACTCCCCGTCCCTGAGAGAAGAAGTCTGTTTGCTTGTTGTCAATTCATTAATGTAGATGTTAAATAGTATTGGACTTATTGGGCAGCCCTGTTTCACTCCCCGTCCCTGAGAGAAGAAGTCTGTTTGCTTGTTGTCAATTCATTAATGTAGATGTTAAATAGTGTTGGACTTATTGGGCAGCCCTGTTTCACTCCCCGTCCCTGAGAGAAGAAGTCTGTTTGCTTGTTGTTAATTCATTAATGTAGATGTTAAATAGTGTTGGACTTATTAGGCAGCCCTGTTTCACTCCCCGTCCCTGAGAGAAGAAGTCTGTTTGCTTGTTGTCAATTCATTAATGTAGATGTTAAATAGTGTCGGACTTATTGGACAGCCCTGTTTCACTCCCCGTCCCTGAGAGAAGAAGTCTGTTTGCTTGTTGTCAATTCATTAATGTAGATGTTAAATAGTGTCGGACTTATTGGACAGCCCTGTTTCACTCCCCGTCCCTGAGAGAAGAAGTCTGTTTGCTTGTTGCCAATTTTAACCGCACATTTGTTTTTAGTGTACATTGATTTAATAGTATCATATGTTTTCCCTCCAATACCACTTTCTATTAGTCTATAAAAAAAGACCTTCCTGCCAAATTGAATCAAATGCTTTCTTGAAATCTACAAAACACGAGTAGATTTTGCCTTTGTTTTGGTTTACTTGTTTATCAATTAGAGTGTGGAGGGTGTAAATGTTGTCTGTTGTACGATAAATTTTTTAAAATCCAATCTGGCTTCTTTTCAGGACGTTGTGTTCGTCAAGGAAATGATGTAGTCTGCTATTTATAATACTGCAGAGAATTTTCCCCAAGTTGCTGTTAACGCAAATTCCTCTGTAATTATTTGGGTCAAATTTGTCTCCATTTTTATAGATTGGTGTGATCAATCCCTGGTTCCAAATATCGGGGAAAATACCTGCAGTGAGGATATTGTTGAAGAGTTTGAGTATAGCCAATTTGTGGTCTGTACATTTGATCATTTCATTTAAAATAGCATCAGCACCACAGGCCTTTTTGGGTTGGAGACTGCATCGTTTTTCCAATAAATATTCTTCTGTAATTGGGGTATCCACAGGATTCTGGTAGTCTTTGACTGCTGATTCAAGGATTTGTCATTTTTCTTGTATATCCTTTTGTTCTGGGCTCTTTGTTATATTGCTGTAGAGGATTGCAAAGTGATTTCTCCACATATCCCCATTTTGGATAGCCAATTACTCATGATGAGGTTTGTTTAATTTATTCCAATTCTCCCAGAAGTGGTTTGATTCTATGGATTCCTCAATTCCATCCAGCTGATTTCTAATGTGCTGTTCCTTTTTTGTTCTTAGGGTGTGTTTGTATTGCTTCAGTGTTTCCCCCTATTGAAGGTGTATATTTTTGTTGTCTGGTTCTCTGTGTTTTTGATTAGATATATTTCTCAATTACTTTCTTAGATTTTTGCAATCATTATCAAACCATTTTTCATTATCTGTTATTTCTGGTTTGCTCTTATGCTTCTTTAAATTAGCCAAGGAGGCTAATTTGACAAATATGAAGTTTATATTCCAAACAGCCAAATTTACACCTTCGTTGCTGAAGGAGAATGTTAAGGCTAAACAGTTGTCCAGGAGAGATTGCATTTTTGGGCTACTAATTGCTTTTTGGTAGATGTCTACTGTTTGCACTCCATCTATAGGCCTGTTTTGTACCATGTAATTTATTGGGCCGTGATGCTTCATGGTTGGGTTCTGCTCTTCTCAGATACACTGTGATTTTACTGTGGTCTGAGAGAGGTGTTAGTGGGCTGACTGTGAAGGCTCTGAGAGACTCTGGGTTTAGGTCGGTGAGGAAGTAGTCTACAGTGCTGCTGCCAAGGGATGAGTTGTAGGTGTACCTACCAAAAGAGTCCCCTCTCAGCCTACCATTGACTATGTACATTCATTTGGTTGGTGGGGGCTGGGCCAGTTGCTCCTCTCACAGCCTGTGCGTAACTCTGCCTTCCGGGCTGTGGCTCCTCCAGGTGTGGGTCTGCAGTGGGGGGCAGGGGGGTGGGAGGCCTCGTCTGGGTGGCTCTGAAGCTCTCTCTCTCGTTCTTGTTCTCTCTCTTTCTCTCGTTCTCCATCTCTCTCTCTCTCTCTCTCTCTCTCGTTCTCTCTCTCTCTCTCTCGTTCTCCATCTCTCTCTCTCTTTCTCTCTCTCATTCTCCATTTCTCTCTCTCTCTCATTCTCCATTTCTCTCTCTCTCTCCTTCTCTCTCGCTCTCTAGTTCTCCATCTCTCTCTCTCTCGTTCTCCATCTCTCTCTCTCTCGTTCTCCATCTCTCTCTCTCTCTCGTTCTCCATCTCTCTCTCTCTCTCTCGTTCTCCATCTCTCTCTCTCTCTCATTCTCCATTTCTCTCTCTCTCTCATTCTCCATTTCTCTCTCTCTCTCATTCTCCATTTCTCTCTCTCTCGTTCTCTCTCTCTCTCTCTCATTCTCCATCTCTCTCTCTCTCTCTCGTTCTCCATCTCTCTCTCTCGTTCTCTCAATTCAATTCAAGGGCTTTATTGGCATGGGAAACATGTGTTAACATTGCCAAAGCAAGTGAGGTAGATAATATATAAAGTGAATATATAAAGTGAAATAAACAATAAAAATTAACAGTAAACATCACACATACAGAAGTTTCAAAACAATAAAGACATTACAAATGTCATATTATATATATATATATATACAGTGTTTTAACAATGTACAAATGGTAAAGGACACAAGATAAAATAAATAAGCATAAATATGGGTTGTATTTACAATGGTGTTTGTTCTTCACTGGTTGCCCTTTTCTTGTAGCAACAGGTCACAAATCTTGCTGCTGTGGTGGCACACTGTGGAATTTCACCCAGTAGATATGGGAGTTTTTCAAAATTGGATTTGTTTTCTAATTCTTTGTGGATCTGTGTAATCTGAGGGAAATATGTCTCTCTAATATGGTCATACATTGGGCAGGAGGTTAGGAAGTGCAGCTCAGTTTCCACCTCATTTTGTAGGCAGTGAGCACATAGCCTGTCTTCTCTTGAGAGCCATGTCTGCCTACGGCGGCCTTTCTCAATAGCAAGGCTATGCTCACTGAGTCTGTACATAGTCAAAGCTTTCCTTAATTTTGGGTCAGTCTCAGTGGTCAGGTATTCTGCCACTGTGTACTCTTTGTTTAGGGCCAAATAGCATTCTAGTTTGCTCTGTTTTTTTGTTAATTCTTTCCAATGTGTCAAGTAATTATCTTTTTGTTTTCTCATGATTTGGTTGGGTCTAATTGTGTTGCTGTCCTGGGGCTCTGTAGGGTGTGTTTGTGTTTGTGAACAGAGCCCCAGGACCAGCTTGCTTAGGGGACTCTTCTCCAGGTTCATCTCTCTGTAGGTGAAGGCTTTGTTGTGGAAGGTTTGGGAATCGCTTCCTTTTAGGTGGTTATAGAATTTAACGGCTCTTTTCTGAATTTTGATAATTAGTGGGTATCGGCCTAATTCTGCTCTGCATGCATTATTTGGTGTTCTACGTTGTACACAGAGGATATTTTTGCAGAATTCTGCGTGCAGAGTCTCAATTTGGTATTTGTCCCATTTTGTGAAGTCTTGGTTGGTGAGCGGACCCCAGACCTCACAACCATAAAGGGCAATGGGCTCTATGACTGATTCAAGTATTTTTAGCCAAATCCTAATTGGTATGTTGAAATTTATGTTCCTTTTGATGGCATAGAATGCCCTTCTTGCCTTGTCTCTCAGATCGTTCACAGCTTTGTGGAAGTTACCTGTGGCGCTGATGTTTAGGCCGAGGTATGTATAGTTTTTTGTGTGCTCTAGGGCAACAGTGTCTAGATGGAATTTGTATTTGTGGTCCTGGTGACTGGACCTTTTTTGGAACACCATTATTTTGGTCCTACTGAGATTTATTGTCAGGGCCCAGGTCTGACAGAATCAATAAGATCTAGGTGCTGCTGTAGGCCCTCCTTGGTTGGTGACAGAAGCACCAGATCATCAGCAAACAGCAGACATTTGACTTTGGATTCTAGTAGGGTGAGGCCGGGTGCTGCAGACTTTTCTAGTGCCCGCGCCAATTCGTTGATATATATGTTGAAGAGGGTGGGGCTTAAGCTGCATCCCTGTCTAACCACACGACCCTGTGTGAAGAAATTTGTGTGTTTTTTGCCAATTTTAACCGCACACTTGTTGTTTGTGTACATGGATTTTATAATGTCGTATGTTTTACCCCCAACACCACTTTCCATCAGTTTGATTAGCAGACCCTCATGCCAAATTGAGTCGAAGGCTTTTTTGAAATCAACAAAGCATGAGAAGACTTTGCCTTTGTTTTGGTTTGTTTGGTCTCTCTCTCTCTCTCGTTCTCCATCTCTCTCTCTCTCGTTCTCCATCTCTCTCCTGTTCTCCATCTCTCTCTCTCTCTCTCCTGTTCTCCATCTCTCTCTCTCTCTCTCTCTCGTTCTCCATCTCTCTCTCTCTCGTTCTCCATCTCTCTCTTTCGTTCTCCATCTCTCTCTCTCTCTCGCTCTCTCTCTCTCTCTCTCTCTCTCATTCTCCTCTCTCTCTCTTGTTCTCTTTCTCTCTCGTTCTCTCTCTCTCGTTCTCTATCTCTCTTTCTCTCTCTCGTTCTCCATCTCTCTCTCTCTCTCGTTCTCCATCTCTCTCTCTCTCTCGTTCTCCATCTCTCTCTCTCTCTCGTTCTCCATCTCTCTCTCTCTCTCGTTCTCCATCTCTCTCTCTCTCTCGTTCTCCATCTCTCTCTCTCTCTCTCTCTCTCATTCTCCATTTCTCTCTCTCTCTCGTTCTCTCTCTCATTCTCCATCTCTCTCTCTCTCTCTTGTTCTCCATCTCTCTCTCCATCTCTCTCTCTCTCTCTCTCGTGCTCCATCTCTCTCTCCATCTCTCTCTCTCTCTCTCTTGTTCTCCATCTCTCTCTCCATCTCTCTCTCTCTCTCTCTCGTTCTCCATCTCTCTCTCTCGTTCTCCATCTATCTCTCTCTCTCTCGTGCTCCATCTCTCTCTCTCTCGTGCTCCATCTCTCTCTCTCTCTCTCTCTCGTTCTCCATCTCACTCTCTCATTCTTCTCTCATTCTCCTCTCTCTCTCTCTTGTTCTCCATCTCTCTCTCTCTTGTTCTCTCTTGTTCTCTCTCTCAATTCAATTCAATTTGCTTTATTGGCATGACGTAACAATGTACATTTGCCAAAGCTTACTTTGGATATTTACAAAATGAAAAAAAAATGAGAATCAAACAACAACAACCAAGGGTCAAAATAACCATACATTCAAAAATAACAATAAGCATACAGTAGAGGACATGTGCAGGTTGATTGGTCTGTCAGACACTGTCCCTCAACTTATGGCAGGCAGCAATGAAGTGTGCTGCCAACCCACAGCTCTCTGCGTCCTCCCCCAACAGGACGGATAGCCTATCCTCATCAGAGAGTTTTTTAAACCTTGAATAAGGGTTTCAAATTTGGGGAAATGACACTCTCTAATTGTTTTATATTTTTTACATTTTGTCAGGAAATGCAGCTCTGTCTCAGGTTCTGCTGTGGTGCAGTGGTTGCACAGCCTTTCCTCTACAGGGAGCCAGGTTCTGCTGTGGTGCAGTGGTTGCACAGCCTTTCCTCTACAGGGAGCCAGGTTTTCCTCTGTCTACCCTTCTCAATGGCAAGGCTGTGCTCACTGAGCCTGTACTTTGTCAAGGTTTTTCTTAGGTTTTGATCAGTAAACATTGTCAAATAGTTAGCCACTGTGTACGTTAGGGCCAGATAGCACTGCATTTTGCTTTGTGCTTGTGTTTCCCAATAAGCAATGCAGTTTTGTTTTGACTGTGTTGTAATTTGGTTTATTCTGATTGGATGTTCTGGTCCTGAGGCTTCAGTGTGTTAGTAGAACAGGTTTGTGAACTCAGCCCCAGGACCAGCTGGATGAGGGGACTCTTTTTGGTAATGATATGAGAGGGGGTCACTGTATTTTAGATGTTTCCAAAACTTAATTGCTCTTTTTTGAGTTTTTATTATTAGTGGATATTGGCCTAATTCTGCCCTGCATGCATTGTTTGTAGTTTTCCTCTGGACATGTAGGATAATCTTACAGAACTCTGCATGCAGGGTTTCAGTGGAGTGTTTGTCCCATTTGATGAAATCTGCAAGTGGACCCCACACCTCGCTGCCATAAAGTGCAATTGGTTCAATGACATATTCAATTAGTTTTAGCCAAATTTTAAAAGGTCTTTCAATTTGAATGAGCTTTTTAATGCCGTAGAATGCCCGGCGTGCTTTCTCTCTCTGTTCATTCACTGCCTCATTAAGGTTTCCAGTTTAGCTTAGTTTTAAACCTAAGTAATTGTAGTGTGTGCAATACTCTATATATTTTGTACCAATTGAGAAATTTGGTCTAATTTCCTGAGATCTGTATCTTCTCTGGCAAATCATTATTTTAGTATTTTGGGGTTTACTGCCAGGGCCCAGGTCTGGCAGTACTGCTCGAGCAGGTCCAGGCTCTGCTGTAGGCCATGTGCTGTGGGTGACAGCAGGCATAGGTCATCTGCGAAGAGTAGGCATTTAACTTCTGAATTGTGGAGACTAACACCAGGGGCTGAGGATTTTTCTAGAATAGTGGCCAATTTGTTGATGTAAATATTGAAGAGTGCAGGGCTCAGATTGCAACCCTGGCGAAGGCCCCGCCCCTGGTTAAAGAATTCTGTTATTTTCTTACCAATTTTAGTGCTGCACGTATTGCCAGTATATATTGATTTAATTATGTCATATGTTTTACCCCCTACACCACTTTCAGTAACATTGTAGAACAGTCCTGTATGCCAAATAGAATCAAATGCTTTTTGGAAGTCGATAAAGCAAGCATATATTTTGGTATTATTTTGGTGGACATGTTTGTATCAGGGTGTGTCGGGTGTAAATATGATCAGTTGTGAGATGTTTTGGTATAAATTCAATTTGGCTTTTACTCAAGACATTGTGCTTATTAAGGAAGTTTATAACTCTTACATTTATAATACTACAGAAAACCTTCCCCAGGTTACTGTTCACACAAATGCCTCTGTAATTGTTCGGGTCAAATATGTCTCCATTATTAAAGATTGGGGTTATGAGTCCTTGATTCCAGATGTCAGGGAAATAACCTACACTCAGGATCAAATTAAACCGTTTTAATATAGCCAATTTAAATTTTGCACTAGTGAGTTTGAGCATCTCATTTAGGATGCCATCAGGTCCGCAGGCTTTTTTAAATTTGAGAGCCTGAAGTTTCTTATAGAGCTCCTGGTCAGTAATAGTTTAGTTTCTTATAGAGCTCCTGGTCAGTAATAGTTTAGTTTCTTATAGAGCTCCTGGTCAGTAATAGTTTAGTGTCTTATAGAGCTCCTGGTCAGTAATAGTTTAGTTTCTTATAGAGCTCCTGGTCAGTAATAGTTTAGTTTCTTATAGAGCTCCTGGTCAGTAATAGTTTAGTTTCTTATAGAGCTCCTGGTCAGTAATAGTTTAGTTTCTGATAGAGCTCCTGGTCAGTAATAGTTTAGTGTCTTATAGAGCTCCTGGTCAGTAATAGTTTAGTTTCTTATAGAGCTCCTGGTCAGTAATAGTTTAGTTTCTTATAGAGCTCGTGGTCAGTAATAGTTTAGTTTCTTATATAGCTCCTGGTCAGTAATAGTTTAGTTTCTTATAGAGCTCCTGGTCAGTAATAGTTTAGTTTCTTATAGAGCTCCTGGTCAGTAATAGTTTAGTTTCTTATAGAGCTCCTGGTCAGTAATAGTTTAGTTTCTTATAGAGCTCCTGGTCAGTAATAGTTTAGTTTCTTATAGAGCTCCTGGTCAGTAATAGTTTAGTTTCTTATAGAGCTCCTGGTCAGTAATAGTTTAGTTTCTTATAGAGCTCCTGGTCAGTAATAGTTTAGTTTCTTATAGAGCTCCTGGTCAGTAATAGTTTAGTTTCTTATAGAGCTCCTGGTCAGTAATAGTTTAGTTTCTGATAGAGCTCCTGGTCAGTAATAGTTTAGTTTCTTATAGAGCTCCTGGTCAGTAATAGTTTAGTTTCTTATAGAGCTCCTGGTCAGTAATAGTTTAGTTTCTTATAGAGCTCCTGGTCAGTAATAGTTTAGTTTCTTATAGAGCTCCTGGTCAGTAATAGTTTAGTTTCTTATAGAGCTCCTGGTCAGTAATAGTTTAGTTTCTTATAGAGCTCCTGGTCAGTAATAGTTTAGTTTCTTATAGAGCTCCTGGTCAGTAATAGTTTAGTTTCTTATAGAGCTCCTGGTCAGTAACTGGGGAGTCCAGTTGATTTTGATTGTCCTTTATAGCTTTTTCTAATCCATTCAACTCCTCATGAATTTGGCGTTGTTCTGTCTTTGTGTCAATTTGAACGGTGTTGTAGAGTGTTTGGTTGTCCATATGTCACCATTTTCTATCGCTAATTCCTTGTTTCGATTTTAAAACGTTTTTTCCAATTTTGCCAGAAGTTGTTTGTGTTTATGGACTCCTGAATTAGTGTCAGCTGCTTGCTGTTGTACTGTGCTGTTTTGGTTCTGAGTGTTACGTTTATAGAGTGTTAAAGTCTCACAGTAATGAAGGTGTAATTCACCATTATTTGGGTTCTGTGCTTTCGGTTGGATAGTGTTCTAAGTTTTTTCCTTATAATTTTACAATCTGCATCAAAACATTTGTCATCTGTGATCTTTTTTGTTTAGTTTTTTATCAATTTCAATTGTTCTTCTTTTGCCGTTTACCTGAATATATAGTTTGTTTTTTACTGTTAGATTGATGCCTTCTTCACTGTGAGTGAATGTGGAATCCAGAAAGTTATCTAAGAGTGTTTGGATATTTTGGTTACAGGTTGCTTTCTGGTATTCTTCTCTCTTTCTCTCATTCTCCATCTCTCTCTCTCACTCTTTCTCTCGTTCTCCATCTCTCTCTCTCTCTCTCTCTCTCTCTTTCTCTCGTTCTCCAGCTCTCTCTCTCTCTCTCTTTCTTGTTCTCCATCTCTCTCTCTCTCTCTCTCTCTCTCTCTCTCTCTCTCTCTCTCTCGTTCTCCATCTCTCTCTCTCTCTCTCTCTCTTGTTCTCCATCTCTCTCTCTCTCTCTCTCTTGTTCTCCATCTCTCTCTCTCTCTCTCTCTCTCTTGTTCTCCATCTCTCTCTTTCTCTTGTTCTCCATCTCTCTCTCTCGCTTGTTCTCCCTCTCTCTCTCTCTCTCTCTCCCTCTCTCTCTCTCATTCTTGGTCTCTCTCTCGTTCTTGGTCTCTCTCTCTCTCTCTTGGTGTCCATCTCTCTCTCTCTCTCGGTGTCCATCTCTCTCTCTCTCTCTCTCTCTCTCTCTCTCTCTCTCTCTCTCTCTCTCTTGTTCTACATCTCTCTCTCTCTTGGTCTCCATCTCTCTCTCTCTCTCTCTTGGTCTCCATCTCTCTCTCTCGGTCTCCATCTCTCACTGTCGGTCTCCATCTCTCTCTCTCTTTTGGTCTCCATTTCTCTCTCTCTTGGTCTCCATCTCTCTCTCTCTTGGTCTCCATCTCTCTCTCTCTCTTGGTCTCCATCTCTCTCTCTCTTGGTCTCCATCTCTCTCTCTCTTGGTCTCCATCTCTCTCTCTCTTAGTCTCCATCTCTCTCTCTCTTAGTCTCCATCTCTATCTCTCTCTCTTGGTCTCCATCTCTCTCTCTTGGTCTCCATCTCTCTCTCTTGGTCTCCATCTCTCTCTCTCTCGGTCTCCATCTCTCTCTCTCTCCCTCTCTCTCTTGGTCTCCATCTCTCTCTCTCTCTCTCTCTCTCTCTCGATCTCCATCTCTCGTTCTCTCTCTCTCTCGGTCTCCATCTCTCTCTCCCTCTCTCTCGTTCTCTCTCTCTCTCGGTCTCCATCTCTCATTCTCTCTCTCTCTCTTTCGCCCGTTCTCTCTCTCTCTCTCTCTCTCGTTCTCTCTCTCTCTTGTTCTCCATCTCTCTCTCTCTCTCTCTTGTTCTTCATCTTGCTCTTTCTCTTGTTCTCCATCTCTGTCTCGCTTGTTCTCCACCTCTCTCTCTCTCTCTCGTTCTTGGTCTCTCTCTCTCTCTCTCTCTTGGTCTCCATCTCTCTCTTGTTCTCCATTTCTCTCTCTCTCTCTCTCTCTCTCTCTCTCTCTCTCTCTCTCTCTCTCTCTCTTTCTCCATCTCTTGCTCTCGTTCTCCATCGCTCTCTCTCGTTCTCCATCTCTCTCTTGTTCTCCATCTCTCGTTCTCCATCTCTCTCTCTCGTTCTCCAGCTCTCTCGTTCTCCATCTCTCTCTCTCGTACTCCAGCTCTCTCTCTCGTTCTCCATCTCTCTCTCATTCTCCAGCTCTCTCTCTCGTTCTCCAGCTCTCTCTCTCGTTCTCCCTCTCTCTCTTTATTGCTTTTTCTCTGTTAAGATCTTAAAACTCTGAATATCTCACCAACTAATTATCTGTAAATCACCCTTGAGCTATTTGACCCTGGATGACATGCCATGGTGTAACATCGAAATCTCTCCCTCTCTTCTTCCCTCACCCAGGTTCACTACCCAAGTGGGTTGTAAACAAGTCTTCCCACTTTCTGGCTCCCAAAGTAAGTACATTCCAGTCTGCTTATGCCTACACTTCCCAGCATTACACTCCCATCACCACATTATAATGCTGAGGCAAGGAGAGAGGGGAGAGATGGGGAGGATACATATGTGAGTGGCTGTTTGTGTCCATGCATTACCCTCTTACTCAGCAGAGTCTGGCTGGCAGGACTCAGCACACACGGGAGAACACCTATGTTTAATGTATGATCCCTCCTACGCATCCCTGGTCGAGAAGCGTGTGTGTTGAAATAGCCAATGGGGGATCTCAAGGGAATGAGGAATGATTTGGGAGAGCCCCAGATGCTTAGATCTCAAACAGATAGACAACACATTACAGCACAGATAGAAAACACACTACAGCACAGATAGACAACTCTCTCTCCATTACTAGGTTACTATATGGAGCAGACAACTCTCTCCATCACTAGGTTACTACATGCAGCAGACAACTCTCTCTCCATCACTAGATTACTACATGCAACAGACAACTCAATTCAAGTCTGCTCTGCTTCAAGTCTGCTGTTAATGATAATGCAGAGGATTTTCCCAAGGTTGACCCATATCCCACGGTAGTTATTGGGGTCAAATTTGTCTCCACTATTGTGGATTGGGGTGATCAGTCCTTGGTTCCAACACCACAGGCCTTTTTGGGTTGGAGGGTTTTTATTTTGTCCTGTAACTCATTCAAGGTAATTTGAGAATCCAATAGGTTCTGGTCATCTTTAATAGTTAATTCTAAGATTTGTATTTAATCATGTATATGTTTTTGCTGTTTGTTCTTTGTTATAGAGTCAAAGAGATCTCAATTTTGGATAGATAATTCTTCCTGTTATTGTTTGTAAAGTGTTTTACAAATTTCCCAGCAGTGGTTAGATTCTATGGATTCTTCAGTTACAAGGAGCTGATTTCTGACATGCTGTTCCTTCTTTTTCCGTAGTGTATTTCTGTATTGTTTTAGTGATTCACCATAGTGAAGATTGGTTTTGCATTCTTCATAAAACCATTTGTCATTATTGTTACTTTTCTTTGGTTTTCTGTTAGAAATGTTTTGATTTGATAGGGAAGCTGAGAAGTCAAATATACTGTTTAGGTTTTCTACAGCCAAGTTTACACCTTCACTATTACAGTGAAACCTTTTGTCCAGGAAATTGTATTGAAGGGATTGAATTTGTTGTTGCCTAATAGTTTTTTGGTAGATTTCTACACTACTTTCCTTCAATCTACAACATTTCTTAGTGTTACTCAGTTCCTTTTGCTTTGATGCCTCATGATTGAGTATTGCTCTGTTCAAATCAAATCAAATTGTATTTGTCACATACACATGGTTAGCAGATGTTAATGCGAGTGTAGCGAAATGCTTGTGCTTCTAGTTCCGACAATGCAGTAATAACCAACAAGTAATCTAGCTAACAATTCCAAAACTACTACCTTATAGACACAAGTGTAAGGGGATAAAGAATATGTACATAAAGATATATGAATGAGTGATGGTACAGAGCGGCATAGGCAAGATACTTGCTGTGATTTTGCTGTGGTCTGACAGGGGTGTCAGTGGGCTGACTGTGAACGCTCTGAGAGACTCTGGGTTGAGGTCAGTGATAAAGTAGTCTACAGTACTACTGCCAAGAGAGGAGCTATAGGTGTACCTACCATAGGAGTCTCCTCGAAGCCTACCGTTGTCTATGTACATACCCAGCATCTGACAGAGCTGCAGGAGTTGTGACCCGTTTTTGTTGGTTATGTTGTCATAGTTGTGTCTAGGGGGGCGTATGGGGGAGGGAATGCTGTCACCTCCAGGCAGGTGTTTGTCCCCCTGTGTGCTGAGGGTGTCAGGTTCTTGTCCAGTTCTGGCATTTAGGTCGTCACAGACTAGTACATGTCCCTGGGCCTGGAAATGATTGATTTCCCCCTCTAGGATGGAGAAGCTGTCTTCATCAAAGAATGGGGATTCTAGTGGGGGGATATAGGTAGCACACAGGAGGACATTTTTCTCTGTTAAGATCATTTCTTTTTACATTTCTAGCCAGATGTAAAATGTTCCTGTTTTGACTAATTTAATGGAGTGAGTTAGGTCTGCTCTATACCAAATTAGCATACCCCCTGAGTCCCTTCCCTGTTTCACACCTGGTAGTTTGGTGGATGGGACTACCAGCTCTCTGTAACCTAGAGGGCAACCAGTGGGTCCGTCTCCTCTATACCACCCACCTGGTAGTTTGGTGGATGGGACTACCAGCTCTCTGTAACCTAGAGGGCAACCAGTGGGTCCGTCTCCTCTATACCAGGTTTCTTGTAGGATGATAATATCTTATTAGTGATTTCTTTGATGAAGTCTGGGTTCCTGCTCTTTATGCCTCAGACCTTGGATATTCCAGGATGACACTCTGTGAAAACGTTTTTGTTCTTGTATATATTTGTTTAAGTCCATAAGGAGTCAAATCTGTGTCTTGTGAATGTCCTCAGTGGGTGTGGGGGGGTAGTCAGGAGGGCTATCAGGGTGGCTGACAGGGGGCAGGTGCTCAGAGGGGGTGGGATCCCATGGTCTTGGGCTTCTTCATTTGTCTGTCCTGCTGTGTTGTGGATGCTATGGTCAGGGTCTGTGGCGGGCTGTTCTGCTGGCTTCTCTGTGGTGGTGGCCACCTCTCTAATGGGTTGTTCTCTGTCACACGCCATCCCCCTCACCCTCTCCTCCATCCCCCTCATCCTCTCCTCCAGCAGTCTGATCCTCTCCTCCATCCCCCTCACCCTCTCCTCCATCCCCCTCACCCTCTCCTCCAGCAGTCTGATCCTCTCCTCTAGTGCTCTGTTCTTCTCCTGCTCCTTCTCTTTCTCCTGTTGAAGTTGTCTCACCACTGTCCAGAGTGCAGATATGTCTCTCTCCACCTCCAGCTCTCCGGGTCTGGTTAAGAGAGTGTTGTTGTGCTGGACTGTTGTCTGGGTCTGTGCTGACTGGAGTGTAGCTGGGTGAATTGATCCCTCATTTCAATGAGGCAGTAGTACTCTGTGCTGGGAGGTTGATTTTCCGCTGGGGGTTGCACGTCAGTGGGTTTATGTAATGAAGAGGTCTGGTCTGACCTGCTCGGGGTGGGGGTATCTTTCTCAAGGGAGAGCTTCTCCTGCTGGGCTAATTATTTGATTAGGTGAAAGTTTAGATTAGGTGAAAATTCTCTCCATCACTAGGTTACTACATGGAGCAGACCTGTCTCTCTCTGTCTCTCTCTCTCTCTCTCTCTCTGTCTCTGTCTCTCTCTGTCTCTCTCTCTCTCTATCTCTCTCTCTCTCTCTCTCACTCTCTCTATGGAGCAGACAATTCTCTCTAACCCTGGCTAAATGCATATCTCTCTGTCTGTATGTCTCTCTCTCTCTTTCTCTGTTTGTGTGTGTCACAGGCGATGAAGAAGATCAGTAAGGCGTGTCTGAAGTACGGAGAGTGGAAGCAGAGACACAACCCGGGATTCAAGCCATGGCTCTACCCTGAGCAGACTACACTACCCACAATCCCATTGTCCGAGCTTAGCATCCAGCACGCAGACAGCCTGGAGAACATTGACGAGAGTACACTCAGCGAGATGCAGACACGGGAGGAGAGAGATAGCGACTAACACCACACACACACACACACACCTCAGTAAGATCGGAGAGAGACGGTGACTAACACCACACACACCTCAGTGAGATTGGAGAGGAGAGAGACAGTGACTAACACCACACACACACACACACCAGTGAGAATGGAGAGGACAGAGACAGTGACTAACACCACACACACCTCAGTGAGATCGGAGAGGACAGAGACAGTGACTAACACCACACACACACCTCAGTGAGATCAGAGAGGAGAGAGATAGTGACTAACACCAAACACACACCTCAGTGAGATCAGAGAGGAGAGAGACAGTGACTAACACCCCACACACACCTCAGTGAGATCGGAGAGGAGAGAGACAGTGACTAACACCACACACACACCTCAGTGAGATTGGAGAGGACAGAGACAGTGACTAACACCACACACACACCTCAGTGAGATCAGAGAGGAGAGAGATAGTGACTAACACCAAACACACACCTCAGTGAGATCAGAGAGGAGAGAGACAGTGACTAACACCACACACACACCTCAGTGAGATCAGAGAGGAGAGAGACAGTGACTAACACCACACACACACCTCAGTGAGATCGGAGAGGACAGAGACAGTGACTAACACCACCCACTTTCTCTTTCCTCTTCAGTTAGTCTCTTTGTCCTGAATCACTGCCTCTATTGCCCATTATACATGATGTGTCTCTGGATCACACACACACACACACACACAGGTCCACTCTCTTTTTCTCAACACTACAGTATGAATGTATGTAGAGTTCAATCTTAAATACAGATTCCTACAAAGGTTTTCATATTTCATTTGTGATCCGAGTCTTTCTTAAAGTGTGTGTGTGTGTGTGTTAAACGAGGTCTGACAAATGATTGACTTGATTAACAGATTGTTCTGGTCTGAATCTGTCACACTTACACACTGTTTAATGCCGCTTCTGCTGTGTGGCCTAGTTTGGACCCGGGATCCCCACTCTGGGTTGGCATGGCAACTCCCCGCTCAACTTAGCACCAGGGCTAGACAGGGAGGGGGAGGGAGGAGAGACCGAGAGAAAATGAGGGAGTGAAAACTCTGATGTAATTGTGGATCTGAATTGTTGGTGAGTTTGCCCTCCCCTGCAGTGCTCCCTCTGTTTGTTGGCCCAATTTCTCAAACACAGACATGGTTCAGTTGTTGAGTGGATCAGGGAAATCAGGAAGGTTACAATTAATCACATTATCTCTAAAGTAATGACGTTTTGTTATCATGGGCCTTATGGGACAGGTGAGTCTGAAATGGCTGTCTGAAGGGATAATATTCTTCATAGACTATCACAGTGTGAGTCATAATACCCATAAAACCTAGCGATCAAACAGGGAAATGGTTCCAATCGTTTTTTCCACCATCCATTTTTCCCATAGGGAATTTTTAGAAACGCTTCAAATAAGGGCTGTGTTTCGTGTAGGCCTACCCTGGCGTGACATTTTGTAGACCGTGTAAATCTCTCTAGGACAAGGTGACTTTTATCAATATATTCACCTGTATTTACCCACAAATGAAATGGTAATTAGCTTCAAATATGGCTATCATAAAAAAAAAACTACAAATGTCATGATCTGGATGAGACTGCTTCGATTTAAATATCTAATGTTAGCTAAATGTAGTAATTAATAAATTGGCTAAATTTGTTTAAATGTACCTGGTACCAGCTAGAGACGACGAGCAGGAGCTTTCTGGGATATGTGGTCTTGCCTGACGTCTACTTTGATGCTAATTAGCATTTTCGACTCAAAATCCTTTTGAGCCAAATATATCAAGGTGCCACCAACCTCCTGTGGTAACGATAGATAGAGCAGCGTAATTCAATTCAGGATGAGTCGTCGGGCAACTGCAACCCCACATTCTTTATATAATGAACCCAAATTGTGACTCTTTACCACTGCCTCAGTGCCAATGCTTTCAAGCCTCCTACTGCTGGGCCAACCACACATGAAGAGAGAGGCAGAGGGTCTGTTCTGATATGAGTGAGTAAGGGAAGGCCTAGTTATAGGCTTACTCGTCAGCTGGCCTGTAGAGATAGTATGTAAAGCAGAAATATGCCTGTAGATACAGTATGTAAAGCAGAAATATGCCTGTAGAGATACAGTATGTATAGCAGAAATATGCCTGTAGAGATACAGTATGTAAAGCAGAAATATGCCTGTAGAGATACAGTATGTATAGCAGAAATATGCCTGTAGAGATACAGTATGTAAAGCAGAAATATGCCTGTAGAGATAGTATGTATAGCAGAAATATGCCTGTAGAGATACAGTATGTAAAGCAGAAATATGCCTGTAGAGATAGTATGTATAGCAGAAATATGCCTGTAGAGATAGCATGTATAGCAGAAATATGCCTGTAGAGATAGTATGTATAGCAGAAATATGGCGTCTGCTCTGTCTCTCTTCAGAATTTGTATATCCTCCTGCTCTGAATTGAAGCTGGTATGGTAGTTGTCTGATGTCTCAGCCACTAGTCCTCATTGAGACATCATTGACTGGGTCAGCTTCTGCTCCGGGGGCGGCGAGCAGGGGCACATACGGGGGTTGGCGCGAT
The DNA here is from genome assembly GCF_045791955.1 of Oncorhynchus clarkii lewisi. Taxonomy (NCBI): domain Eukaryota; kingdom Metazoa; phylum Chordata; class Actinopteri; order Salmoniformes; family Salmonidae; genus Oncorhynchus; species Oncorhynchus clarkii. Next base: position 35,189,416 of record NC_092170.1, read on the forward strand.
AAAAAGGATACACACTGTGCATGGTGGCCTGTCTCCCTGCCACCCCACACTGACCCCGCCACGGCTACTAGACCAGCGATGAGTCACCGTCTTCCTCTCTCCTCTCCTCCACCCCCACCTTTCCCTCCTCTCCTCCACCCCTACCTTCCCCTCCTCTCCTTCACCCCCTACCTTCCCCTCCTCTCCTCCACCCCCTACCTTCCTCTCCTCCACCCCTACCTTCCCCTCCTCTCCTCCACCCCCTACCTTCCCCTCCTCTCCTCCACCCCCACCTTTCCCTCCTCTCCTCCACCCCTACCTTCCCCTCCTCTCCTTCACCCCCTACCTTCCCCTCCTCTCCTCCACCCCCTACCTTCCTCTCCTCCACCCCTACCTTCCCCTCCTCTCCTCCACCCCCTACCTTCCCCTCCTCTCCTCCACCCCCTACCTTCCCCTCCTCTCCTCCACCCCCTACCTTCCTCTCCTCCACCCCTACCTTCCCCTTCTCTCCTCCACCCCCTACCTTCCCCTCCTCTCCTCCACCCCCTACCTTCCCCTCCTCTCCTCCACCCCCTACCTTTCCCTCCTCTCCTCCACCCCCTACCTTCCCCTCCTCTCCTCCACCCCTACCTTCCCCTCCTCTCCTCCACCCCCTACCTTCCCCTCCTCTCCTCCACCCCCTACCTTCCTCTCCTCCACCCCCTACCTTCCCCTCCTCTCCTCCACCCCCTACCTTTCCCTCCTCTCCTCCACCCCCTACCTTCCCCTCCTCTCCTCCACCCCCTACCTTCCCCTCCTCTCCTCCACCCCCTACCTTCCTCTCCTCCACCCCCTACCTTTCCCTCCTCTCCTCCACCCCCTACCTTCGCCACCATCTCTTCACTATAGGCTATGCCTATACTTCCACACAGGTACAAGCCAATGGAATAGGTGTCATAGATTTATAATGTATATTCTATTTTCTGCAGCATTGTCCTACCTAGAACATGATTCCTCTAGGACAATAAAGTTATGTTAGAATCTGCATCCAATCTCTTTATTGTGTAGCCTAATTATAGCACGTTGAATTTCTTTGTGGGGAAAAATGAAATAAGCCCATGTCACTTTCAGGGCAAAGAAGCTCTCATCCCATGAACAGTTATCCTCCCCGCCTCAACACCAAGGCAGTCACTTGTCACCCTCCTGAGGTTGAAAACGAAACTACACACCATCCCAGAAATATGGACGTGGATACAATGTCCACTGTTATTCTTTTACAATGTTTCCACGCAGAATGGAACAATCATTTGTCAGAATGGCTCTATTGTTGCAAAGCACCTGACCGAATTTTCCAGAACAATGTTGCTACTTTCTAGAGATAGACGAACGTGTCAACATGTCCAGCATTAGCATGTCCAGAAATAAGTTGTTTAGCCAAGGCTTCATCAACAAAATGTTACTGGTTTCATGATCAGGCTTACTAGAAGATGTGTCTGTGTGTTCTCTCCCACATACACTTTAATGGTTGAAAAGTGGACTGGCTAAATAGAGGCTCCTTCTGAAATGTAATCAATCACGTGACCGCTGCGGAAGTTTTCGCTGTATTCGCTGCTGGTGCTTTTGAGGCGTGAGAATATGTCATCGGCGAACTCGTCCTGAAATATCCCATAACCTAAACTCCAGTCACCAGGGAAACTGTTCAAAACACAGAAAAGGTAATTCATGTTTTAAAAAATATATTTTTCTGGAGAGTTTATGGTTGAAAAAATAACTTAAAAAACTTCAGAAGAAAGAAAGGACCAAAACAGATTTGGTAATGAGGCGAATTTGTAAAGAATTCCGATGCGCTTTCAAGTATAGTTTCAAAGTCATAATAGCCTAGACTGAGATGCGATTGTCAGTTACGTTTTTAGATCAACCTGTAGGATTGTAAATGGGCAGTTGCTGTCAATTAATGTAATTAATCATATATACGCCTAAAAATGTTTTCCTTCGTTTGTGATAAATTGAGGCTAAGCTTAAGGACAAAGAATCGAGGACCCCCAGTCTCCGTTATTGTGGAATGCTGACGCGATTCTGTTTTCTCTGGTCTTATTGGATCTCAGGGATCACGTCCGCTCGTGTTATTGGAGAATAAATCAAATCAATGATTTACAATAATAACAATATTTTTTTTTGTGCACGTGTCTCATCTGATGTGCGTGAAAGAAAGATATGTTAATGTAATAGACACGGAGTTAATGTGGGCCCATCTCAGTGTTCCGCAGTTGTTCAGGTGCAGATTTGACAGGTGCTTGGCTGAGCCATGTATTTAGAGAGTATCTGCATTATGATGCATTTACATGATGCTTCGACATTCTATGGCAGCCATGTTAGCGCCTCATTAACATTACACGAGGGAATATTTAAACGATTCTATATGTAACTGCATTTCTAGAATTAGAACAATATTCAAAATTCTAAAAGTTGGCATAACTCTCTCTAATAATAATAATACATTTTAATTTGTATATCACTTTTCATTAGACTTATCTCAAATATCTACTTAAGATTTTTTGCGATAAAAACAACGTATATATATTTAGAATCAAGGCTGGTAAAATAGCAGTAGTGGGCTAGGTGCTAAGTACATTTTAGATTTGGACTATGAAAAAGAGTGGGTTTTAAGGAGCGTTTTAAAAGTTCTGAGTGATGGAGCGGCTTTCAAATGGTCAGAAAGAGCATTCCATATGCGAGGAGCCTACGGCTCGGTCCCCCATAGTTCGGAGACATATCATGGTGGAAATAGATTCATTGCATTATTGTTAGCCCACTGCTCTCTGTATAAACTGTATTGGCTTGGAGTGGGTAACGTCAATTACCTGAGGGTCATCCCGCAGAACTGGCAAGTGATCTTTATTGTCCAAACTCTGGTGTGCATGTTGTACTGCGAGTGCACACAATATACTTTAATCTTCTGACCAGTTTCCCTAGGTCTCGTGGTCTGTCTGCATGTTTTCTGGAGGATCCCGTATTGTATAAGGCTGTACTTGAGCTCCTTGCGCATGTTTTTTAATCAAATAAAAAAAATCTTTAAACTGAAGAATCCATGTGTGTAGTGGAGGAAAGTTGCTGACATTTCTTAATCTTTGGTCCAGCCTTCGGACCAGGAGAAGAGAAGTGAAGACACTGGTATTTGCATCCAAACATTTAGCTAGTTGATTGGAGAAGTAAAAGTATGTCTTGTCTAGTTTAACATTTTCGGTTGAACTCGATTTTTGTATTCAGTACTTGATTAGCTTTAAAAAATAACAATAATTATAATAATTAATAATTATTGATAATAAAAATAATAATAATGCACATAAAAAGCACAAAACAAATAATTGTAGATCAATTCACAGGAGTAAACTACCAAGGCTACCACTAGGCGCCATGGCAACCATGGAACCAAAGTGTGTGTGTGTGTGTGTGTGTGTGTGTGTGTGTGTGTGTGTGTGCGCGTGCGTGCTCTGTCAGAGATAGGTTATCCGCACCAGTGGAAACACTGAGTGTTAGTTTTTAAAGAGCTATTTCCTTTTCAGTATGCTCGTATACTGCATGTGTTTTAGGGTCAGTATCTTATTCAGTTTTTCCACGAGGATTTTTTTCATCAGGGAGGTGCATTGCTATTAGCGCAATGTGGGCCATGCTAGCTGTGGGCCATGTGCTAGCTGTGGGCCATGTGCTAGCTGTGGGCCATGTGCTAGCTGTGGGCCATGTGCTAGCTGTGGGCCATGTGCTAGCTGTGGGCCATGCTAGCTGTGGGCCATGCTAGCTGTGGGCCATGCTAGCTGTGGGCCATGCTAGTAGCTGTGGGCCATGCTAGTTGACATGCTAGCTGTTGGCCATTCTAGTTGACATGCTAGCTGTTGGCCATTCTAGTTGACATGCTAGCTGTTGGCCAATCTAGTTGATATGCTAGCTGTGGGCCATTCTAGTTGACATGCTAGCTTTTGGCCATTCTAGTTGACATGCTAGCTGTTAGCCTTTCTAGTTGACATGCTAGCTCTTGTCCATTCTAGTTGACATGCTAGCTGTTAGCCTTTCTAGTTGACATGCTAGCTGTTAGCCTTTCTAGTTGACATGCTAGCTGTGGGCCATTTTAGTTGACATGCTAGCTGTGGGCCATGCTAGTTGACATGCTAGCTGTGGGCCATTCTTGTTGACATGCTAGCTCAGGGCCATTCTAGTTGACATACTAGCTGTTGGCCAATCTAGTTGACATGCTAGCTGTGGGCCATTCTAGTTGACATGCTAGCTGTGGGCCATTCTAGTTGACATGCTAGCTTTTGGCCATTCTAGTTGACATGCTAGCTGTTAGCCTTTCTAGTTGACATGCTAGCATGTCAACCGCTGCTAAATGAATGTACGGGAAACACTGCTACTTGACTTTGGGGCCAGATAATTTAATGTTAATTTCTCTACTATAAGCCACCTCCATAATTTTAGCTCTAGTCTGTGTGTGTGTGTAGTTTGATCTCAGTGTCTCTCTGAGGCCATTGCCTGAACGGAGTTTAACTCTGGCATTGAGAGAGATGGTTAGAAAGGCTGATCTAAAATCTGACCTGTGGGAGAGAAGAGGCTACCGTGACTCATGTTGCCTCCACCCTCTCTCAACGGTCTGATTTAAGAGAAAACAAAGAGATTGGCCCGTCTGTGACGCACTCATCACTCGAGAATGCACATAAGACCTGCTGCAACCCTGAGTTAGGGTAAGTTCAGCCAGGGTTAGTGATAGTCTAGGATAGGGTTAGCCTGGGTTAGTGATCATCCGGGATAGGGTTAGCCTGGGTTAGTGATCGTCCGGGATAGGGTTAGCCTGGGTTAGTGATCGTCCGGGATAGGGTTAGCCTGGGTTAGTGATAGTCCGGGATAGGGTTAGCCTGGGTTAGTGATAGTCCGGGATAGGGTTAGCCTGGGTTAGTGATAGTCCGGGATAGGGTTAGCTTGGGATAGTGATAGTCCGGGATAGGGTTAGCCTGGGTTAATGATAGTCCGGGATAGGGTTAGCCTGGGTTAGTGATAGTCCGGGATAGGGTTAGCCTGGGTCGCTATGGGAGTCTGTAATAGCTGAGATTATGAAACATCTCCCTGTGAAATGTTGCACCCCAGGGTAGCAGCAGAGTATAGAGAGGATCACCCCAGGGTAGCAGCAGAGTATAGAGAGGATCACCCCAGGGTAGCAGCAGAGTATAGAGAGGATCACCCCAGGGTAGCAGCAGAGTATAGAGAGGATGATATCTAGTGCCCCAGTCTCCATCCCACCTCTGTCACCCTCCTCTCTGCAGCCCAGCAGCCCTCCATGGGTGAGGAGGGGGACAGGGCAGACCCCCTAGGGTGAGGAGGGGGACAGGGACAGGGCAGACCCCCAGGGTGAGGAGGGGGACAGGGCAGACCCCCTAGGGTGAGGAGGGGGACAGGGACAGGGCAGACCCCCAGGGTGAGGAGGGGGACAGGGACAGGGCAGACCCCCTAGGGTGAGGAGGGGGAAAGGGACAGGGCAGACCCCCAGGGTGAGGAGGGGGACAGGGACAGGGCAGACCCCCAGGGTGAGGAGGGGGACAGGGCAGACCCCCCAGGGTGAGGAGGGGGACAGGGCAGACCCCCCAGGGTGAGGAGGGGGACAGGGACAGGGCAGACCCCCAGGGTGAGGAGGGGGACAGGGACAGGGCAGACCCCCAGGGTGTGGTATTATTCCCTTCCATATCGGACCCTTTACTAGAAGCACTGTGTCAGAGGAATTCAATGTGTGTTCGAGTTATTGAGCATGCTTGAAGCAGGGGTACCAAGGTTGGTGTGAGTCATTCTGTTTGTGTGGGTGTGTGTGTGTGTGTGTGATGGGCAGAGTGGTCTATGCATGTTTACCACTCTGTCTGTCAGGGCCGGAGACGAGTAACGGGAGGTGTGAGAGAGAGACAGCAGTCTGAGGAGAGTCAGGCGTTTCCTCTGTTTCCTCTGTGTTAAATGGGCAGCCTGTGGTGTGAAGCAGAGGTGCTACAATGCAGAGAAAGAGAGAGAAGGTAGCTCATATTGAGGCCATGGAAATGTCACCTTGTGATGCCACAGCCCTTCTAGAGGGCAGCTTATAAAGAACTGATAGCTGATAAACAGAGTTTAACTCTGGTGTTTTGTGTGTAGTTGAAAAGGGATGTGAAGCTTGACACCCCCCCCCCCCCCCCACACACACACACACACAATCTCTTACTTCCCTTAGAGAATGTCAAAGATGTGTCAGGTAAGTCTCTTAATGGGTGTCTTAAATCAGAACTCTAGTTCTGTCCTCTCCATACGATTCCCCCCTGGCCTCTGTGTGTGTTTTGTCTACTGTTGTTGACCTGCTCTTGTAACAGAAGACCCCATTGTTACTTCAGTAAAGAGACACTGTTATAACCAGCCTGGAGAGAGAAAGACGGTTTAACAACCAGAAGCTCTAGGATAGGGTCAGTGGAGACCTGAACTGGGTACCGCTATGGAATATACACAACACACGATTATCAAAGATAGTTATTACAAAAAGGTTCAAATAAGCCGTTGTGGTCAGCAGGCTTAGAGCGGCAATCAGAAAGGTTACAGTTTCAGTGTCTTCAGTACGAAAAGCATGTAGTAGTTTCAGTAACATGCAATTCTCAAGTAGTGTAACTCAAACACAGCAAATATCAAGTCTAAGCACACAACACATCTAGTAAGTATAAATATCAGAAGGGTCATAAAAACTTAGTGCTTAATGCAATATACACTGCTCAAAAAAATAAAGGGAACACTTAAACATCACAATGTAACTCCAAGTCAATCACACTTATATATATATATATATATATATACATATATACATACACACACACACATATATACACTGCTCAAAAAAATAAAGGGAACACTTAAACATCACAATGTAACTCCAAGTCAATCACACTTATATATATATATATACATACACACACACACATATATACACTGCTCAAAAAAATAAAGGGAACACTGAAACAACACAATGTAACTCCAAGTCAATCACACTTCTGTGAAATCAAACTGTCCACTTAGGAAGCAACACTGATTGACAATACATTTCACATGCTGTTGTGCAAATGCAATAGACAACAGGTGGAAATTATAGGCATTTAGCAAGACACCCCCAATAAAGGAGTGGTTCTGCAGGTGGTGACCACAGACCACTTCTCAGTTCCTATGCTTCCTGGCTGATGTTTTGGTCACTTTTGAATGCTGGCGGTGCTTTTACTCTATGGTAGCATGAGACGGAGTCTACAACCCACACAAGTGGCTCAGGTACTGCAGCGCATCCAGGATGGCACATCAATGCGAGCTGTGGCAAGAAGGTTTGCTGTGTCTGTCGGCGTAGTGTCCAGAGCATGGAGGCGCTACCAGGAGACAGGCCAGTACATCAGGAGACGTGGAGGAGTCCGTAGGAGGGCAACAACCCAACAGCAGGACCACTACCTCCGCCTTTGTGCAAGTGTGCATGCAAATGTGCATGTGTCTGCTCAAACGGTCAGAAACAGACTCCATGAGGGTGGTAATGAGGGCCCGACGTCCACAGGTGGGGGTTGTGCTTACAGCCCAACACCGTGCAGGTGCCAGAGAACACCAAGATTGGCAAATTCGCCCCTGGCGCCCTGTGCTCTTTACAGTTGAAAGCAGGTTCACACTGAGCACATGTGACAGACGTGACAGTCTGGAGACGCCGTGGAGAACGTTCTGCTGCCTGCAACATCCTCCAGCATGACTGGTTTGGCGGTGGGTCAGTCATGGTGTGACTGACCCACAGCCCTCCATGTGCTCGCCAGAGGTAGCCTGACTACCATTAGGTACCGAGATGAGATCCTCAGACCCCTTGTGAGACCATATGCTGGTGCGGTTGGCCCTGTGTTCCTCCTAATGCAAGACAATGCTAGACCTCATGTGGCTGGAGTGATGCTATGGACTGGCCCGTCCGTTCCCGAGACCTGAATCCAATTGAGCACATCTGGGACATCATGTCTCTCTCCATCCACCAACGCCACGTTGCACCACAGACTGTCCAGGAGTTGGCGGATGCTTTAATCCAGGTCTGTGAGGAGATCCCTCAGGAGACCATCCGCCACCTCATCAGGAGTATGCCCAGGCGTTGTAGGGAGGTCATACAGGCACGTGGAGGCCACACACACTACTGAGCCTCATTTTGACTTGTTTTAAGGATATTACATCAAAGTTGGATCAGCCTGTAGTGTGGTTTTCCACTTTAATTTTGAGTGTGACTCCAAATCCAGACCTCCATGGGTTGATAAATTTGATTTCCATTGATAATTTTTGTGTGATTTTGTTGTCAGCACAGTCAACTATGTAAAGAAAAAGTATTTAATAAGAATATTTCATTCATTCAGATCTAGGATGTGTTATTTTAGTGTTCCCTTTATTTTTTTGAGCAGTGTATAATCAAGCCCTTGTACAATCAACACAATAAATCCATTTTCTGGCTGTCTCCAAGTCCACATAACTACCCAACAAATTCTACTCAGGATAGTTGCAATTATCATTTACACAGAGACTGAATATAGGTTTTGTCAACTGTGAATGAATGTCAGTTTGCGGTTACACGAGGTCTGATTACCCTCTTAAAAAAAGCTGATTAAACAGCGTGATCATTACACAGGTGCACCTTGTGCTGTGGACAATAAAAGGCCACTCTAGAATGGACAGTTTTGTCACCCAACACAATGCCACAGATGTTTAAAGTTTTGAGGGAGCGTGCAATTGGCATGCTGACTGCAGGTATGTTCACCACGCCTCCAGCGTCATTTTAGAGAATTTGGCAGTACGTTCACAACCGACCTCACAACCGCAGACCACGTGTAACCACGCCAGTCCAGGACCTCCACATCCTGCTACTTCACCTGTGGGATTGTCTGAGGGGGGGAGGGTGTGTTGTGGAGTATTTCTGTCTGTAATAAAGCCCTTTAGTGGGGAAAAACTCATTCTGATTGGCTGGGCCTGGCTCCCCAGTGGGTGGACCTAGCTTCCAAGTGGGTTGTGCCTATTTCAATTGACTGATTTCCTTCTGTGAACTGTAACTCAGTAACATCTTACAAATGGTTGCAGGTTGTGTCCCTCTTTATTGTTTACAGTGTAGACTCAACAGAGCCATTCAGCTGTTGACTTCTTAGCACTTTGGTGCGGAACAGTCCAGAATAGCCTTTAGTGTGTGTGTGTGTGCGCACGCGCACACTCAAGTATGTACATCGTTAGTGAGACCTACTGACTCAGGCTACTACTGACTCAGGCTACTACTGACTCAGGGTACTACTGACTCAGGCTACTACTGACTCAGGCTACTACTGACTCAGGCTACTACTGACTCAAGGTACTACTGACTCAAGGTACTACTGACTCAGGCTACTACTGACTCAGGCTACTACTGACTCAGGCTCAGGCCACCATCGATAAAAGACAGTACTGTGCAGCCGTCTTCATAGACCTTGCCAAGGCTTTCGACTCTGTCAATCACCGTATTCTTATCGGCAGACTCAGTAGCCTCGGTTTTTCGGATGACTGCCTTGCCTGGTTCACCAATTACTTTGCAGACAGAGTTCAGTGTGTCAAATCGGAGGGCATGCTGTCCGGTCCTCTGGCAGTCTCTATGGGGGTGCCACAGGGTTCAATTCTCGGGCCGACTCTTTTCTCTGTATATATCAATGATGTTTCTCATGCTGCGGGCGATTCCCTGATCCACCTCTACGCAGACGACACCATTCTATATACTTCCGGCCCGTCCTTGGACACTGTGCTATCTAACCTCCAAACGAGCTTCAATGCCATACAGCACTCCTTCCGTGGCCTCCAACTGCTCTTAAACGCTAGTAAAACCAAATGCATGCTTTTCAACCGTTCGCTGCCTGCACCCGCACGCCTGACCAGCATCACCACCCTGGATGGTTCCGACCTTGAATATGTGGACATCTATAAGTACCTAGGTGTCTGGCTAGACTCTAAACTCTCCTTCCAGACCCATATCAAACATCTCCAATCGAAAATCAAATCAAGAGTCGGCTTCCTATTCCGCAACAAAGCCTCCTTCACTCACGCCGCCAAACTTACCCTAGTAAAACTGACTATCCTACCGATCCTCGACTTCGGCGATGTCATCTACAAAATTGCTTCCAACACTCTACTCAGCAAACTGGATGCAGTTTATCACAGTGCCATCCGTTTTGTCACTAAAGCACCTTATACCACCCACCACTGCGACTTGTATGCTCTAGTCGGCTGGCCCTCGCTACATATTCGTCGCCAGACCCACTGGCTCCAGGTCATCTACAAGTCCATGCTAGGTAAAGCTCCGCCTTATCTCAGTTCACTGGTTACGATGGCAACACCCATCCGTAGCACGCGCTCCAGCAGGTGTATCTCACTGATCATCCCTAAAGCCAACACCTCATTTGGCCGCCTTTCGTTCCAGTTCTCTGCTGCCTGTGATTGGAACGAATTGCAAAAATCGCTGAAGTTGGAGACTTTTATCTCCCTCACCAACTTCAAACCTTCAAATCTGCTATCTGAGCAGCTAACCGATCGCTGCAGCTGTACATAGTCTATTGGTAAATAGCCCACCCATTTTCACCTACCTCATCCCCATACTGTTTTTATTTATTTATTTTTCTGCTCTTTTGCACACCAATATCTCTATCTCTACCTTTACATAACCATCTGATCATTTATCACTCCAGTGTTAATCTGCATAATTGTAATTATTTGCCTACCTTCTCATGCCTTTTGCACACAATGTATATATAGACTCCCCTTTTTTCTACTGTGTTATTGACTTGTTAATTGTTTACTCCATGTGTAACTCTGTGTTGTCTGTTCACACTGCTATGCCTTATCTTGGCCAGGTCGCAGTTGCAAATGAGAACTTGTTCTCAACTAGCCTACCTGGTTAAATAAAGGTGAAATAAAAAAAATAAAAACTACTGACTCAGGCTACTACTGACTCAGGGTACTACTGACTCAGGATACTACTGACTCAGGCTACTACTGACTCAGGCTACTACTGGTACTACTACCTACTGACTTACAAACCCCCATTACAAAGAGAGAAGATCTTTTAGTTGCAGGTAGAAGTACATCTAGACAGTAGACATGGTTTCCTTTCAATGTTGTTCCTCAATTCTCGAAAAGAGAGCGAGAGAGAGAGAGAAAAGTTTTGACTATGTACAGACTCAGTGAGCATAGCCTTGCTATTGAGAAAGGCTACACGTACACTGCCCACAAAATGAGGTGGAAACTGAGCTGCAATTCCTAACCTCCGATTACACAGACCCACAAAGAATTTGAAAACAAATCCAATGTTGATAAACTCCCATATGTGAAATACCAGTGTGTCATCACAGCAGAAAGATTTGTGACCTGTTTCCACAAGGACAACCAGTGAAGAACAAACACCATTGTAAATACAACTCATATTTATGTTTATTTATTTTCCCTTTTGTACTTTAACTATTTGCTCATCGTTACAACACTGTATATAGACATAATATGACATTTGATATGTCTCTATTCCTTTGGAACTTCTGTGAATGTAATGTTTACTGTTCATTTCACTTTTTGTTTATCTATTTCACTTGCAATGTAAACATACGTTTCCCATGCCAATAAAGCCCCTTAAATTGAGAGAGAGCGAGAGCACAGCGTTGGTCTCTAGTCTGTCAGTTAGAGGAAGACAGGAAATTATTTTGCAATTATTTTACAGACACTTATGTCCTTCAACACACATTTACACACACACACACACACACACACACACACACACACACACACACACACACACACACACACACACACACACACACACACACACACACACACACACACACACACACACACAGATGGTGTCCATTTAACATGCAAAATAGACACCGGTTGTGTGTGTGTGTGTGTGTGTGTGTGTGTCCATCATATAAAGACACTGTCCTTAGATCACTCTGTTTTAGCAGGACCAGGTACAGGCAGGCCTGTGTGTGTGTGTGTGTGTGTGTGTGTGTTGACTCTCTTGTGATGGGTGATTGACACCACCTCTGTACTTCAGTCTGATGGTCTGTTAGTCTGGTCTTTCTGGTTCCAGAATAAAATAGAGTTGACCTATTAGACTGTTTTCTGCACGGTGGTAATGAAGTCTTATGTTGATGTGTGAGTAGGTGTGCGTGTGCTTGCGTGTGTGTTATGTGTAATATGTCTCTTGTGTCACTCGGCTCTTACATCCTCGTACAAAGCATCCTCTTGTTCCACATTTGAGTTATCGTTGAAGCTATGAGATGTGGTGAACGTACAGTGCTTGATGTTCCAAGTCTGATACACATTCATCTGGTAGTTTCTACAGTATTTCTCCAAAGGAGAAGAATATTCACATACAGTGCCTTGCGAAAGTATTCGGCCCCCTTGAACTTTGCGACCTTTTGCCACATTTCAGGCTTCAAACATAAAGATATAAAACTGTATTTTTTTGTGAAGAATCAACAACAAGTGGGACACAATCATGAAGTGGAACGACATTTATTGGATATTTCAAACTTTTTTAACAAATCAAAAACTGAAAAATTGGGCGTGCAAAATGATTCAGCCCCCTTAAGTTAATACTTTGTAGCGCCACCTTTTGCTGCGATTACAGCTGTAAGTCGCTTGGGGTATGTCTTTATCAGTTTTGCACATCGAGAGACTGAACATTTTTCCCATTCCTCCTTGCAAAACAGCTCGAGCTCAGTGAGGTTGGATGGAGAGCATTTGTGAACAGCAGTTTTCAGTTCTTTCCACAGATTCTCGATTGGATTCAGGTCTGGACTTTGACTTGGCCATTCTAACACCTGGATATGTTTATTTTTGAACCATTCCATTGTAGATTTTGCTTTATGTTTTGGATCATTGTCTTGTTGGAAGACAAATCTCCGTCCCAGTCTCAGGTCTTTTACAGACTCCATCAAGTTTTCTTCCAGAATGGTCCTGTATTTGGCTCCATCCATCTTCCCATCAATTTTAACCATCTTCCCTGTCCCTGCTGAAGAAAAGCAGGCCCAAACCATGATGCTGCCACCACCATGTTTGACAGTGGGGATGGTGTGTTCAGCTGTGTTGCTTTTATGCCAAACATAACGTTTTGCATTGTTGCCAAAAAGTTCAATTTTGGTTTCATCTGACCAGAGCACCTTCTTCCACATGTTTGGTGTGTCTCCCAGGTGGCTTGTGGCAAACTTTAAACAACACTTTTTATGGATATCTTTAAGAAATGGCTTTCTTCTTGCCACTCTTCCATAAAGGCCAGATTTATGCAATATACAACTGATTGTTGTCCTATGGACAGAGTCTCCCACCTCAGCTGTAGATCTCTGCAGTTCATCCAGAGTGATCATGGGCCTCTTGGCTGCATCTCTGATCAGTCTTCTCCTTGTATGAGCTGAAAGTTTATAGGGACGGCCAGGTCTTGGTAGATTTGCAGTGGTCTGATACTCCTTCCATTTCAATATTATCGCTTGCACAGTGCTCCTTGGGATGTTTAAAGCTTGGGAAATCTTTTTGTATCCAAATCCGGCTTTAAACTTCTTCACAACAGTATCTCGGACCTGCCTGGTGTGTTCCTTGTTCTTCATGATGCTCTGTGCGCTTTTAACGGACCTCTGAGACTATCACAGTGCAGGTGCATTTATACGGAGACTTGATTACACACAGGTGGATTGTATTTATCATCATTAGTCATTTAGGTCAACATTGGATCATTCAGAGATCCTCACTGAACTTCTGGAGAGAGTTTGTTGCACTGAAAGTAAAGGGGCTGAATAATTTTGCACGCCCAATTTTTCAGTTTTTGATTTGTTAAAAAAGTTTGAAATATCCAATAAATGTCGTTCCACTTCATGATTGTGTCCCACTTGTTGTTGATTCTTCACAAAAAAATACAGTTTTCTATCTTTATGTTTGAAGCCTGAAATGTGGCAAAAGGTCGCAAAGTTCAAGGGGGCCGAATACTTTCGCAAGGCACTGTACTCTACTACTGGGATTCCACTTTAGTCCTTTAAATTAATTCATTTTATATTTCTTATTATATTTACTTTTCTATTATCAGGGAGTCATGCTGAGACCAAGGTCTCTTTTACAGATGAGCCTTGAATTCCACAATTAAAAGAAAATACACACATCTAAATAAAGAGACAGAAGGAAAAACACGGTCATAACTAAACAGACATTCATCAGTAAATAGGTCCTTATTTATAGAAGGCAGTTTAGAAAAAGTATAATTATGACTTTAGTTGGTGTATTAAAGAACTGCGTTTGTGTTTGTCAGAGAGAGAGAGAGAGAGAGAGAGAGAGATGGAGAAATAGTGGTCTCAGCTTGTGGAGGTTTTTAAAGAGCACGCCACAGTTCTTAGACTCCATAGATTAAGATCTGTTGATCACTTAAAGTGTTACTTTAAGACTAGGTATTTTTAGTTTAGGTTAGGAGGAGAGCGAGAGGCATCTTCTATCGTGTGTGTGTGTGTGTGTGTGTGTGTGTGTGTGTGTGTGTGTGTGTGTGTGTGTGTGTGTGTGTGTGTGTGTGTGTGTGTGTGTGTGTGTGTGTGTGTGTGTGTGTGTGTGTGTGTGTGTGTGTGTGTGTGTGTGTGTGAGGAGCTGTGGCTGTGTGCGTGCGTGCATGCGTGCGTGCGTGTGTGTGCGTGTGTGTGTGTGTGTGTGTGTGTGTTTGTGTGCGTGCGTGCGTGCGTGTGTGTGCGAGCGAGGAGCTGTGGCTGTGTGTTTGTGGTCTGTTTAGAGATGGTGGTGTCTTATCTGTGGTGAGATAGAAAGCTAGAGAAAAGAGGGCAAGAGGAAGAAAATATAATTTACCAACAGTAAAACTTTTGCTCTGGTGTTCCTTGACCAAGCGGTGGAACTTCTTGATTTTGAAAGTCTGTGAAAGATGGTAAACGCTAGTCTTATACTGTAACATCCTCTTCATGGGGTTTCCGTGTGTATGTTGTCATGGGAAATTCTTATACAGGGACACTCATAGTCAATCTTAAATGAATCATTGTTTATTGCCAGCGTGCTGGAGAGGTTCCAACCAACTCAATGCACCATAGTACACATGTCAATCAGGAGCTCTGCCTGGGGCAGTCCTAGCAGTTGTCTTATATACAGAGACAAGTTATATTTGCAAGATTTAGCCTAATTCATTCATCATTACTGTTTTTTTTCATTCATGTGACGGACAAATACTGGTTCAGATCATGACAGACCAATACTGGTTCATAACATGTGACAGACCAATACTGGTTCATAAAATGACGGACCAATACTGGTTCAGAACATGACAGACCAATACTGGTTCAGATCATGTGACCGACCAATACTGGTTCATAACATGTGACAGACCAATACTGGTTCAGATCATGACTGACCAATACTGGTTCAGAACATGTGACAGACCAATACTGGTTCAGATCATGACTGACCAATACTGGTTCAGAACATGTGACAGACCAATACTGGTTCAGATCATGACTGACCAATACTGGATCAGAACATGTGACCGACCAATACTGGTTCAGATCATGACTGACCAATACTGGTTCAGAACATGTGACAGACCAATACTGGTTCAGAACATGACTGACCAATACTGGATCAGAACATGTGACCGACCAATACTGGTTCAGATCATGACTGACCAATACTGGTTCAGAACATGTGACAGACCAATACTGGTTCAGAACATGACTGACCAATACTGGATCAGAACATGTGACTGACCAATACTGGTTCAGAACATGACGGACCAATACTGGTTCAGAACATGTGACAGACCAATACTGGTTCAGAACATGACTGACCAATACTGGATCAGAACATGTGACCGACCAATACTGGTTCAGATCATGACTGACCAAGTATCGACTGGGATGTACACTTCTATTGATAAAGGTTTAAAATCCTAACCTGTCTTCCTGTTTCTTCCACAGGTTTGATCTGAACACTGCCTGGACACACCACACAGAGACACACACAGGGACACACATCTTCACACACACGTACACGTAGACACACACACTCTGTGGTGATGTCTGAGGCGGAGGGGTGTGTGTCGGTGTGGGAGTGGCTGTGTGCTCTGCATCTGGACCAGTATTTCCCAGTGTTCCAGGATGCGGGGTTAGGAACGTTGTTGGAATGCCAAGGGCTGACCCAGGATCAGCTGGAGACGATTGGAATCAAACTGTCTGGACACCGCAAACGCATCCTAGCCAGCCTGCAAAAAACACACTACCACACACACCCCGAGAGAGAGCACGATGCCCTACTCACACATCTGGCTGCAGAGGGAGACCAGAGAGAGGAAGAGAGAGCTGTGTTCAGACCCAGTCCTTTGGGGAGAGAGACACCACTACCTGCACAGAGACCAGTATCCAGAGGAGAGAGACCAGTCCCTAAGGAGAGATCAGTGTTCAGGGAAGAAGAGAGGGATGGAGAGAGACCGAGACCAGTCCCTAAGGAGAGAACTAAGTACCGCTCTGTCCCTGTAGAGACATTGTACTGTGGCCAGACTTCCCCCCCTCCCAACCCTACCTTCTGCCCTACCACCCCCAATCCCAACTCTACCTCCTACTCTACCGCCCCCCATTCTACTGCCCAGGACCCCCCCTTACCCCCCATCCCCCCTCGCAGCACCCCAAACGGCCCCCCACTACGCTTCATCCCCACCTCCCCTAAACACTCCCCCATGGCACCCAAACCCAGACATAAACATAACAATACACACTCCTCTACAAACACTCAGACCACAGTACCCCTCCCTAGCCTCTCCACCAATCCCCCCACAGTACCTCTCCCTAACCTCTCCACCAATCCCCCCACAGTACCCCTCCCTAGCCTCTCCACCAATCCCCCCACAGTACCCCTCACTAGCCTCTCCACCAATCCCCCCACAGTACCTCTCCCTAGCCTCTCCACTAATCCCCCAACAGTACCCCTCACTAGCCTCTCCACCAATCCCCCCACAGTACCTCTCCCTAGCCTCTCCACCAATCCCCGCACAGTACCTCTCCCTAGCCTCTCCACCAATCCCCCCAGAGTACCTCTCCCTAGCCTCTCCACCAATCCCCACACAGTACCTCTCCCTAGCCTCTCCACCAATCCCCCCACAGTACCTCTCCCTAGCCTCTCCACCAATCCCCCCACAGTACCTCTTCCTAGCCTCTCTCCCTCGCCTGTTTCACCAGCCAGACACCCACAGCAGGTGGGGGAGGGAGGGAGAAAGCCCTCTCCTGTTTCACCAGCCAGACACCCCCAGCAGGTGGGGGAGGGAGGGAGAAAGCCCTCTCCTGTTTCACCAGCCAGACACCCCCAGCAGGTGGGGGAGGGAGGGAGAAAGCCCTCCCCTGTTTCGCCCTCTTCCTCCTCCTCTTCCTTCTCAGTTGAACAATATGACCAGTCTTCCTCTTCTGATCAATGCGTGCCCACCCTCCCCCCTAAAGTCTACGTGGTGGGGGCGGGCCCTAAAGAGCCTCGCGGCCCTGCTCCAATCCCACGTCGACCTCCTGTTTTGCCCCCCAGAACCACACCCACACATAGGTAAGAGGGCCTCTGATTGGCCCCCAATGTTGTCAGTTCTACTTCTGTCGTTTGTTCTATTGCATTAGAGACAATCTAAACCAACAGTCTCAAATAAACTGCTTAACCTTTCAGAAGTGTGTGTTTGTGTGCGTGTGTTTGAGGGTACGTGTGAGTGTGTGTGCGTGTGAGTGAGCTCGTGTTTGTGTGTGTGAGTGAGAGTGTGCTTGTGTGTGTGAGGTGAGTGTGTGGTGAGGTTTCACAGGAGCAGTCGTATCTCTAGCTGTGAAGAGCTTCACCGCCCTCTACAGGCCAGCAGTGTGTTTCCTCATCATATACCATATCCTGATCATATTCAGTTTGTCCACCAGGTTGTGACCCTGCTGCATTAGTGCTTGGTGTGTGTGTGTGTGTGTGTGTGTGTGTGTTGAGCTCAAAGGTCTACTGTACACAGACCTGCTGCTACTCAGAGTATATCTCACAGAACTGTGTACGGGAGTAGTCTATACAAACTACTTTCTATGGTCATGAGGAACTATGATAACAATTATACTCCGGTTTCACTAGTGTTTCAGTAACCCAGCTGTGTGTGTGTGTGTGTGTGTGTGTGTGTGTGTGTGTGTGTGTGTGTGTGTGTGTGTGTGTGTGTGTGTGTGTGTGTGTGTGTATGCAGGCTGGTCTCTGTTAGAAATGTTTACGAAGTAGAGAAGGGCTGACTCTCCAGCTTGGTGGTCAAATGAACTCTTTCCCTCAGGTGAGCTGGGTTATTCTGCTCAGGTTCTGTTGCCTCTGTGTCTGTGCGGAGGAAAGAAAAACCCTGTTTCAGAGAAAAGGTTTAGGTTTGGGTTTGGCTAGATTTACAAAAACACAGTCTCTCTCATGCTCTCTCTCAACCCACCCCTCTCTCTATCAAATTAATTAAAAGGGCTTTATTGGCATGGGAAACATGTTTACATTGATCTTTATTGGCATGGGAAACATGTTTACATTGATCTTTATTGGCATGGGAAACATGTTTACATTGCCAAAGCAAGTGAAATAGATAATAAACAATCAGAAATGAACAGTAAACATTAACCACAAAAGTTAAAAAAGGAATAGAGACATTTCAAAAGTCACATTATGGCTATGTACAGTGTTATCACAATGTGCAAGTAGTTAAAGTACGAAATGTTACGCGGTGTGGAACAGGGGAACCCAAGAGCAGACTCCGACGAGGACACTGGGATGAAGGTATCAGGGTATTTATTAAAACACAAGGGGGAGATGGAGTGCAGGTCAGGGGAAGCTCGGGTGGGTTGCAGGAAACCAGGTGAGGAGGCTGAGGCTGGAGCGAGAGGGGTTGAGACAGGGTAAACAGGTGAGGAGGCTGAGGCTGGTGCGAGAGGGGTTGGGACAGGGTAACCAGGTGAGGAGGCTGAGGCTGGTGCGAGAGGGGTTGAGACAGGGTAAACAGGTGAGGAGGCTGAGGCTGGAGCGAGAGGGGTTGGGACAGGGTAACCAGGTGAGGAGGCTGAGGCTGGTGCGAGAGGGGTTGGGACAGGGTAACCAGGTGAGGAGGCTGAGGCTGGAGCGAGAGGGGTTGGGACAGGTAACCAGGTGAGGAGGCTGAGGCTGGAGCGAGAGAGATTGGGACAGGGTAACCAGGTGAGGAGGCTGAGGCTGGAGCGAGAGGGGTTGGGACAGGGTAACCAGGTGAGGAGGCTGAGGCTGGTGCGAGAGGGGTTGGGACAGGGTAAACAGGTGAGGAGGCTGAGGCTGGAGCGAGAGGGGTTGGGACAGGGTAACCAGGTGAGGAGGCTGAGGCTGGTGCGAGAGGGGTTGGGACAGGGTAACCAGGTGAGGAGGCTGAGGCTGGTACGAGAGGGGTTGGGACAGGGTAACCAGGTGAGGAGGCTGAGGCTGAGGCTGGTGCGAAAGAGGTTGGGACAGGGTAACCAGGTGAGGAGGCTGAGGCTGGTGCGAGAGGGGTTGGGACAGGGTGAGCAGGTCTGGAGGAGAATCCAAGGGAGCAGTAGAGTGGGGAATCCAGGACAGAGTAGCAGGATGACGAGACGTGGGACTGGAGACGGGGGCTAGAGTCAGAGCGTGCAGAACTGGAGAGAGGGGAGGAGAGGAAAACAGCATCAGGCAAGGAAAACAGGCACAACAGGATCTCAAAAGTAACAAACGGCTAGAAACATTTTAATCTCTGCTCAGTCAGTCTATCTGGCAGCGTGGAAGTGGCAGGGCTGAGGTTTTTTAGAGATCTTGATTATGGAACAGGTTGCAGCTGGTGGGGATCTGCTCTGACTGCAGCACATCTGTCTCCACCCACACAATCAGATACACAAGGAGAGGGAGAGCGAGAGAGAGAGTACTGGGGGAGTGGCGGCAGGTTAGGGAGACACAGGATGAGCACTAGAGAGAGAGAGAGTACTGGGGGAGGCGGCAGGTCAAGGAGTCACAGGATGAGAAGTAGAGGGAGAGAGTACTGGGGGAGGCGGCAGGTTAGGGAGACACAGGATGAGAAGTAGAGGGAGAGAGTACTGGGGGAGGCGGCAGGTCAAGGAGACACAGGATGAGCAGTAGAGGGAGAGAGTACTGGGGGAGTGGCGGCAGGTTAGGGAGACACAGGATTAGCAGTAGAGGGAGAGAGTACTGGGGGAGGCGGCAGGTCAAGGAGACACAGGATGAGCAGTAGATGGAGAGAGTACTGGGGGAGGCGGCAGGTCAAGGAGACACAGGATGAGCAGTAGATGGAGAGAGTACTGGGGGAGGCGGCAGGTCAAGGAGACACAGGATGAGCAGTAGAGGGAGAGAGTACTGGGGGAGACGGCAGGTTAGGGAGACACAGGATGAGAAGTAGAGGGAGATAGTAGTGGGGGAGGCGGCAGGTCAAGGAGACACAGGATGAAAAGTAGAGGGAGAGAGTACTGGGGGAGGCGGCAGGTTAGGGAGACACAGGATGAGCAGTAGAGGGAGAGAGTACTGGGGGAGGCGGCAGGTCAAGGAGACACAGGATGAACAGTACAGGGAGAGAGTACAGGGGGAGGCGGCAGGTCAAGGAGTCACAGGATGAACAGTAAGAGGGAGAGAGTACTGGGGGAGGCGGCAGGTCAAGGAGACACAGGATGAACACTAGAGGGAGAGAGTACTGGGGGAGGCGGCAGGTCAAGGAGACACAGGATGAGCAGTAGATGGAGAGAGTACTGGGGGAGGCGGCAGGTCAAGGAGTCACAGGATGAGCAGTAGAGGGAGAGAGTACTGGGGGAGGCGGCAGGTTAGGGAGACACAGGATGAGAAGTAGAGGGAGATAGTACTGGGGGAGGCGGCAGGTCAAGGAGACACAGGATGAGAAGTAGAGGGAGAGAGTACTGGGGGAGGCGGCAGGTTAGGGAGACACAGGATGAGCAGTAGAGGGAGAGAGTACTGGGGGAGGCGGCAGGTCAAGGAGACACAGGATGAACAGTACAGGGAGAGAGTACAGGGGGAGGCGGCAGGTCAAGGAGTCACAGGATGAACAGTAAGAGGGAGAGAGTACTGGGGGAGGCGGCAGGTCAAGGAGACACAGGATGAGCAGTAGATGGAGAGAGTACTGGGGGAGGCGGCAGGTCAAGGAGACACAGGATGAGAAGTAGAGGGAGAGAGTACTGGGGGAGGCGGCAGGTCAAGGAGACACAGGATGAGAAGTAGAGGGAGAGAGTACTGGGGGAGTGGCGGCAGGTTAGGGAGACACAGGAGGAACACTAGAGGGAGAGTACTGGGGGAGTCGGCAGGTCAAGGAGACACAGGATGAACACCAGATGGCGTTGCAGGAGCAGATGTGACACAAAAGGGAAAATAAATAAGCTTAAATATGGGTTGTACTTACAATGGTTTTTGTTCTTCACTGGTTGCCCTTTTCTCGTGGCAACAGGCCACACATCTTGCTGCTGTGATGTCACACTGTGGTATTTCACCCAGTAGTTATGGGAGTTTATCGAATTCTTTGTGGGTCTGTGTAATCTGTCTCTAAAATGTGAGGAACCTGTTGGAATTGTTGTACATGTTTAACTGTAAGCCGTTATGTAGGCAAAACTGCAGGTGTATGTTGAAAGAGAGGAGAGAGAGAGAGAGAGAAGGAGAGAGGGAAGGGAGTCTGCTCTTACTCATTCTGAAGTAGTAACACGCGCACTACGTCTCTAAAAGTACTGCTTCCTTCACTCCTCCCACCTGCGGCAGCTCTCTCCTCCCTCTTTTCAGAGAAACGTTAGTTTCTTTCTCCCTCTCCTCCGATGTGTGTTAATCGTTCCTCTCCAGTGAGGATGGCCCTGTTGGACATGCCAGGACAGGTGAGAGTGACTCTCCTCTTCTCTCTCTACCCCCCCCCTTTCTCTCCTAGTCAATATCTCTCTGGTTGTGTTAATGCTTTTCAAACTAGTGGCTGAGCCAACTAACGCTGAGAGCAGGAAGAGTTCATTTCTAGCAGAGAGTGTGTGTGTGTGTGTGTTTCCATTTGTGCTATCAGTAGTTAGACAGTGTAGCTGTGTACAGGGACAAGGAGTCATTAAGAAGTTGCTGATGTAGTAGTTTTCTGTCAGTGACTTTGACCCAGTGATTTTGTCATTGTAAGGACTGATTCAGGAAGGGAAGTAGATGTCACTTTGGGATGATAATATATTTTTGACGATCTCTCCTCCCTCTGTAATTCCACAGTTGGGCAATGAGTCAATTATATATTTCCCACAGACTTGCTGTGGTGGTTTCACAGTAGTGAATGAGTTGGCTTGAGTTAGGGCTGTTACGGTGACCGTATTACCGCCACACCGGCGGTTATGAGTCATGACGGCTGTCAAATTCCACGTGACTGTTTAGTCACGGTAATTAGGCATCTCCAAGCTCTGATGCTGCTGATGGTCATTAGTAGCCCACCAAACATCCTACCTGCCTGGTACTCAGAACTCTATTGTCCCTCTAATCACTCTGATATCAATGCAAACGTAATCGAAAATCAAATCAAACACTTCATGAGAGCCCATGAGCTCATGTTACATAACATT
Organism: Oncorhynchus clarkii lewisi; assembly: GCF_045791955.1. Lineage (NCBI taxonomy): Eukaryota > Metazoa > Chordata > Actinopteri > Salmoniformes > Salmonidae > Oncorhynchus > Oncorhynchus clarkii. The sequence goes on from NC_092170.1 coordinate 35,211,972, forward strand.
TCTATAGGATATGCAATTGTGTGAGAAAACGACAGAGTGATGACCTCTATTAAAAAGAGGAGGATCCCATCAGCTTTCCGTAGGCTAGGCCTACTATATTTATTTCTCAACTTTTAAGCACATTGCTTCTCTTTTACAACAGGAGTAATCGCCATGAAAATGAACCACGGGAAAAGTGTCCTCCATTCGCTATTTAAGTGCATAGATTTTTTTCCCACTGCCCCTGTTTCGAGACAGGTGCATGTTCATGATGCATTCTAAATCCAATAAACAGCATGAGCTGAACAGAAAACATGATTTAGTGTAGATGTGCCAACAGTGAATAAACGATAAGCTATGAAAATAGAGTCGCACACTCTCTATATATAAACTCCCAGTAATTTAAAACAAATCATTAAATCATCAATGTTCTGTGCCTTCTTCAGGGTAATGTGAATCAAAACACATTTCACACATATACTAAATAATATATGTAAAGAGAAGAACAGTCTGATGGCTGACAATATTAGCCTATCACTTGTGAATGATGTATTATCACTTGATGCCCAGCTTGTGTGCAGTAAGGCAGCTTTGCGACTCTTTCAAATCCTAGACGCACACCTCATGTAGCCCAGCCCATAGGCCTATATGTTTTGATAAGGTTAGTATCACACCTCATGTAGCCTAGCCCATAGGCCTATATGTTTTGATAAGGTTAGTATCACACCTCATGTAGCCTAGCCCATAGGCCTATATGTTTTGATAAGGTCAGTATCACACCTCATGTAGCCTAGCCCATAGGCCTATATGTTTTGATAAGGTTAGTATCACACCTCATGTAGCCTAGCCCATAGGCCTATATGTTTTGATAAGGTTAGTATCACACCTCATGTAGCCCAGCCCATAGGCCTATATGTTTTGATAAGGTTAGTATCACACCTCATGTAGCCCAAGCCCATAGGCCTATATGTTTTGATAAGGTTAGTATCACACCTCATGTAGCCTAGCCCATAGACCTATATGTTTTGATAAGGTTAGTATCACATCACACCTCATGTAGCCTAGCCCATAGACCTATATGTTTTGATAAGGTTAGTATCACACCTCATGTAGCCCAGCCCATAGGCCTATATGTTTTGATAAGGTTAGTATCACACCTCATGTAGCCCAGCCCATAGGCCTATATGTTTTGATAAGGTTAGTATCACACCTCATGTAGCCCAAGCCATAGGCCTATATGTTTTGATAAGGTTAGTATCACACCTCATGTAGCCTAGCCCATAGGCCTATATGTTTTGATAAGGTTAGTATCACACCTCATGTAGCCCAGCCCATAGGCCTATATGTTTTGATAAGGTTAGTATCACACCTCATGTAGCCTAGCCCATAGGCCTATATGTTTTGATAAGGTTAGTATCACACCTCATGTAGCCTAGCCCATAGACCTATATGTTTTGATAAGGTTAGTATCACACCTCATGTAGCCTAGCCCATAGACCTATATGTTTTGATAAGGTTAGTATCACACCTCATGTAGCCTAGCCCATAGACCTATATGTTTTGATAAGGTTAGTATCACACCTCATGTAGCCCAGCCCATAGGCCTATATGTTTTGATAAGGTTAGTATCACACCTCATGTAGCCCAGCCCATAGGCCTATATGTTTTGATAAGGTTAGTATCACACCTCATGTAGCCCAGCCCATAGGCCTATATGTTTTGATAAGGTTAGTATCACACCTCATGTAGCCCAAGCCATAGGCCTATATGTTTTGATAAGGTTAGTATCACACCTCATGTATAGCCCAGCCCATAGGCCTATATGTTTTGATAAGGTTAGTATCACACCTCATGTAGCCCAGCCCATAGGCCTATATGTTTTGATAAGGTTAGTATCACACCTCATGTAGCCCAAGCCATAGGCCTATATGTTTTGATAAGGTCAGTATCACACCTCATGTAGCCTAGCCCATAGGCCTATATGTTTTGATAAGGTTAGTATCACACCTCATGTAGCCTAGCCCATAGGCCTATATGTTTTGATAAGGTTAGTATCACACCTCATGTAGCCCAAGCCATAGGCCTATATGTTTTGATAAGGTTAGTATCACACCTCATGTATAGCCCAGCCCATAGGCCTATATGTTTTGATAAGGTTAGTATCACAACTGAAGTGGCCAAATAACTTCTTCAAATGAAGCACATTAATCCGCTTTACAAGTGTAGAGCATAACTGATAAGCAGCGCGTGAGTTTCACGTTTGGGGGAAGATCATTTTCACCATAGAAATGCACCTTTATAATAAAAGCATTACATACATAATCACATTTGTGGTCACTTTTGAGAAGGGTGTTTTCCTGCTAATGGAACATTAGCGCTTACTGTCGTGTTCACATTGCTGTGCTAATAATGTAAAGAAATAGCCTAATACTTTATCAACATTTTAACATAAACATTCTCATCTGTTGCGTCAGGCTCATTCCTTAAAACAGTTTTTTAAATTCTAGTGGTTGTATTAATTTGGGATCTATCGCATCCCACCACTGTCCCAGACTATGTTTGGAATATTTCTTTCTCGCATAGAATAGGTCAACTTTTGTACCATGGGGGAAAGTAGATTGACATAGGCTAGTGCTTTTGCTATTCGTTAGGCCGACTCATCTTATTGGCTGACGAAAATTAACGAAAATTAAATGTGGACAGTTCTTCCAAAATATTGGTATTGGATAAGAGGGACGCGTGCACTTGTAGCCTGTAAGAAAGACCCTATCAAGTGACTGAGAGCCATGTGCATGAGAGGTGCTTCGGTAAGCAGCCGGGAGAAGGGAATTCTAATTATTATATTCAGCCCAAGGGCACAACGGCCACTGGCCGCAAATGCCATGGATTTTATTAGGGGGCATAACGACCACACAAAGGGGATGCAGCTGGGAAATTCGAGGCATTATCAAGTGCTTGTCAAATTGTGAATGAGAGACTGATGAAGTAGATCCTTACCAAGTACAGGCTGAGTGACCACCGATTGGCAATAGAAACCGGCAGACATAAAAAGACATGGCTACCCAAAGAGGAGCGTGTATGTGGTCACTGCATGACAGGGGAGGTAGAGACAGAGATGCACTTTCTCCTTTACTGTGATAAATATTCCTCACAAAGAGATTCATTATTCACAGAAATGACTACATATATTCCACATTTTTACAAATTGAACCCAGAGGAAAAACTAAGAATACTCATGGGCGAAGGAGCAATGGCTCCTCTTGCAGCCAAATATGTATTTTCCTGCCATAGCCTGAGGGACACTGAATAATAACATCTGCATAGTAAACAGTAACTTACTTATTATTACTATTATTGTGATTACTATAATTATTAATGTTTACTGTAGACTGTTACCATTATATTGTTATTATTTTTGTATTTAATTTTGTATTATTATTTACTACCATTTTATATTATTATTTGCTATCATTTACAATTTTGTTACAATGTATATTGTATACATTGTTGCTTTGGCAATATTGACACAATGTTTTTCATGCCAATAAAGCAGCTTGAATTATGAATTTGAATTTGACTGATGAAGTGTGTACAGCCTGATGAAGAGCTCATGCCTTTAATGAGACTTTTTTCATCATTAGAGTTGCAACATTCAGCCTTACAATGTATTAAAATCAAAACACATGGACCAACATTTTTATCACAACTGAAGTTACATAAATAACTCTAAATAAAGCAGATAGGAGGACCTGTTTCGTTGTTAACCGCTCAACACAGAATAGCCGCATGTGAGCACTCCCTGAAATAATTTGGAGAAAATATCCTTTCTATTTTAGCTATGTTCAATTGTATTCTTCATACTATAAAATAATACCATGGAATTCAAAGCAAATCTTGTCTGCTAAGTGAACTAGTGTAGCCCACAGCCATATGGCATAGCCAGATCAGGACATAACATAAGGATAACTCAGTATGCTGTTCTGTTCTTCTGAAATAGATTTTATTCACATCATGTTTATTTTGACCTGTTTATGTTAAAAAAAAACTCACTGACTCTCTCACTCACACACACACACACTGAATGGCACACCCTCACATTATCACCCCTGTTAGCCAGTGGGTGGGGTGTGTGCTGTTAAAAACACACTGCCTGCACACAAGCGACAAGATGGACATTTCACTTGGGGAACCTTTTAAATTGGGCGGTTGTCATAGTAGCTGTTGTCATGAGCATGAGGTCCCTTTGGGGCCAGAGAGATACAATAGCACCCCACTGAGACCTAGGCTTCCAGAGCTGTTTGGCAGATACATTATCCTGTGAGCTGTTTGGCAGATACATTATCCTGTGAGCTGTTTGGCAGATACATTATCCTGTGAGCTGTTTGGCAGATACATTATCCTGTGAGCTGTTTGGCAGATACATTATCCTGTGAGCTGTTTGGCAGATACATTATCCTGTGAGCTGTTTGGCAGATACATTATCCTGTGAGTCTCTCACCAGGGCCAGAGCATGGCAAGGCAGAGCCTAGTGTGCAAGACTGGGCCCGTATCCACAAACCATCTCAGAGCATGATCTAGGATCTGTCTTAATCTAGATCAACTATCCTACTCTGAGATGCGTTGTGGATACTGGCTCAGTGGATACTGGCTCAGTGGTTACTGGCTCAGAGCCTGGTGTGCCAGAGCAGGGACTCAGGGAGGGACTCAGGGAGGGACTCGGGGAGGGACTCAGGGAGGGACTCAGGGAGGGACTCGGTGTACCAGTGATGTTCTTTATCTGTGTTGTTAGAGACTAGGAGTGCTCACCTGCAGCCCCCAGTACACAGTCTGGGCCCTGGCTACCTGCTGTAGGGTTCACCTGCAGCCCCCAGTACACACTCTGGGCCCTGGCTACCTGCTGTAGGGTTCACCTGCAGTCCCCAGTACACACTCTGGGCCCTGGCTACCTGCTGTAGGGTTCACCTGCAGCCCCCAGTACACACTCTGGGCCCTGGCTACCTGCTGTAGGGCTCACCTGCAGCCCCCAGTACACACTCTGGGCACTGGCTGCCTGCTGTAGGGTTCACCTGCAGCCCCCAGTACACACTCTGGGCCCTGGCTGCCTGCTGTAGGGTTCTGCTGCAGCCCCCAGTACACACTCTGGGCCCTGGCTGCCTGCTGTAGGGTTCTGCTGCAGCCCCCAGTACACACTCTGGGCCCTGGCTGCCTGCTGTAGGGTTCTGCTGTAGTCCCCAGTACACACTCTGGGCCCTGGCTGCCTGCTGTATGGTTCCGCTGCAGCCCCCAGTACACTCTCTGGGCCCTGGCAGCCTGCTGTAGGGTTCAGCTGCAGTCCCCAGTACACAATCTGGGCCCTGGCAGCCTGCTGTAGGGTTCAGCTGCAGCCCCCAGTACACACTCTGGGCCCTGGCTGCCTGCTGTAGGGTTCTGCTGCAGCCCCCAGTACACACTCTGGGCCCTGGCTGCATGCTGTAGGGTTCTGCTGCAGTCCCCAGTACACACTCTGGGCCCTGGCTGCCTGCTGTATGGTTCCGCTGCAGCCCCCAGTACACTCTCTGGGCCCTGGCAGCCTGCTGTAGGGTTCAGCTGCAGCCCCCAGTACACACTCTGGGCCCTGGCTGCCTGCTGTAGGGTTCTGCTGCAGCCCCCAGTACACACTCTGGGCCCTGGCTGCATGCTGTAGGGTTCTGCTGCAGTCCCCAGTACACACTCTGGGCCCTGGCTGCCTGCTGTATGGTTCCGCTGCAGCCCCCAGTACACTCTCTGGGCCCTGGCAGCCTGCTGTAGGGTTCAGCTGCAGTCCCCAGTACACAATCTGGGCCCTGGCAGCCTGCTGTAGGGTTCAGCTGCAGCCCCCAGTACACAATCTGGGCCCTGGCAGCCTGCTGTAGGGTTCTGCTGCAGTCCCCAGTACACAGTCTGGGCCCTGGCAGCCTGCTGTAGGGTTCAGCTGCAGCCCCCAGTACACAATCTGGGCCCTGGCAGCCTGCTGTAGGGTTCTGCTGCAGTCCCCAGTACACAGTCTGGGCCCTGGCAGCCTGCTGTAGGGTTCAGCTGCAGCCCCCAGTACACAATCTGGGCCCTGGCAGCCTGCTGTAGGGTTCAGTTGCAGCCCCCAGTACACAGTCTGGGCCCTGGCAGCCTGTTGTAGGGTTCTGCTGCAGTCCCCAGTACACAGTCTGGGCCCTGGCAGCCTGCTGTAGGGTTCCGCTGCAGCCCCCAGTACACACTCTGGGCCCTGGCTACCTGCTGTAGGGCTCACCTGCAGCCCCCAGTACACACTCTGGGCCCTGGCTGCCTGCTGTAGGGTTCACCTGCAGCCCCCAGTACACACTCTGGGCCCTGGCTGCCTGCTGTAGGGTTCTGCTGCAGCCCCCAGTACACACTCTGGGCCCTGGCAGCCTGCTGTAGGGTTCTGCTGTAGTCCCCAGTACACACTCTGGGCCCTGGCTGCCTGCTGTATGGTTCCGCTGCAGCCCCCAGTACACTCTCTGGGCCCTGGCAGCCTGCTGTAGGGTTCAGCTGCAGTCCCCAGTACACAATCTGGGCCCTGGCAGCCTGCTGTAGGGTTCAGCTGCAGCCCCCAGTACACACTCTGGGCCCTGGCTGCCTGCTGTAGGGTTCTGCTGCAGCCCCCAGTACACACTCTGGGCCCTGGCTGCATGCTGTAGGGTTCTGCTGCAGTCCCCAGTACACACTCTGGGCCCTGGCTGCCTGCTGTATGGTTCCGCTGCAGCCCCCAGTACACTCTCTGGGCCCTGGCAGCCTGCTGTAGGGTTCAGCTGCAGTCCCCAGTACACAATCTGGGCCCTGGCAGCCTGCTGTAGGGTTCAGCTGCAGCCCCCAGTACACAATCTGGGCCCTGGCAGCCTGCTGTAGGGTTCTGCTGCAGTCCCCAGTACACAGTCTGGGCCCTGGCAGCCTGCTGTAGGGTTCAGCTGCAGCCCCCAGTACACAATCTGGGCCCTGGCAGCCTGCTGTAGGGTTCAGTTGCAGCCCCCAGTACACAGTCTGGGCCCTGGCAGCCTGTTGTAGGGTTCTGCTGCAGTCCCCAGTACACAGTCTGGGCCCTGGCAGCCTGCTGTAGGGTTCCGCTGCAGCCCCCAGTACACAGTCTGGGCCCTGGCAGCCTGCTGTAGGGTTCAGCTGCAGTCCCCAGTACACAATCTGGGCCCTGGCAGCCTGCTGTAGGGTTCAGTTGCAGCCCCAAGTACACAGTCTGGGCCCTTACTGCCTGCTGTAGGGTTCTGCTGCAGTCCCCAGTACACAGTCTGGGCCCTGGCAGCCTGCTGTAGGTTTCAGATGCAGCCCCCAGTACACAATCTGGGCCCTGGCAGCCTGCTGTAGGGTTCAGCTGCAGCCCCCAGTACACAGTCTGGGCACTGGCAGCCTGCTGTAGGGTTCAGCTGCAGCCCCCAGTACACAGTCTGGGCCCTGGCAGCCTGCTGTAGGGTTCAGCTGCAGCCCCCAGTACACAGTCTGGGCCCTGGCAGCCTGCTGTAGGGTTCAGCTGCAGCCCCCAGTACACAGTCTGGGCCCTGGCAGCCTGCTGTAGGGTTCAGCTGCAGCCCCCAGTACACAGTCTGGGCCCTGGCAGCCTGCTGTAGGGTTCAGCTGCAGCCCCCAGTACACAGTCTGGGCCCTGGCAGCCTTCTGTAGGGTTCAGCTGCAGCCCCCAGTACACACTCTGGGCCCTGGCAGCCTGCTGTAGGGTTCTGCTGCAGCCCCCAGTACACACTCTGGGCCCTGGCTGCCTGCTGTAGGGTTCAGCTGCAGCCCCCAGTACACAATCGGGGCCCTGGCAGCCTGCTGTAGGGTTCAGCTGCAGCCCCCAGTACACAGTCTGGGCCCTGGCAGCCTGCTGTAGGGTTCAGCTGCAGCCCCCAGTACACTCTCTGGGCCCTGGGGACAGAGAGAGACCAGGCAGTTGGGTCTGTTGTAAATTAGATGTGCTTGATTAGCATGTCTGTGGGGGGAGTGTGTAGGCGAGGACGGAAGGGGTCATTTGTTTCTGTAGCTTAACGACGTCTGTTGAACGGATACAAAGAGGTTATATTTAGATCCCACACTACTTTATTTATATATATTTTTTATTTTACCTTTATTTATACAGTTTTTTCTCATTGAGACAATATCTCTTTTCCAAGAACCTGGTCCAATAGCAGCAGAGGGAACAACGCTTCAGACAAAACAACTTACATACACTAACACAACATTAAACAAAACTATAAACACACGTACAGTACAACAATTACATTTTACATTAAAAACACAAACATCTTGACTAAAAACAGCTGGCCTAAAAACAATTACACTCTTCTATGATATATACATCGATCAAGTGTTTAAACTCCACCAAAGAAACTAGATCTTCACATTTTAAAATGTTTGTTAGATAATTCCAGGACCATGGTGCTGTAACTAAGTAACTAAAACTATTTCTACCATAACCTGTTCTAATGTTTGGTTCTGTTAGAAGTAAATCAGAATGGGACCGTAATTGATATTTATTTACTGACCTGACTAAAAAAGAACAGAGATAAAATGGTGTTTAAGCCTACAATATGACCTTATAAATCAGTGTATACCAGTGTTTAAGCCTACACAAGGTCAATGACGACCAGCCAACAGCGCTGTAGAGATCACAATGATGTGTTAGACATTTCTGATTTTGTAATGAACCTGAGGGCTGCATGATACACTGAATCAAGTGCTCTCAGGGTAGTGGCTGAGGCCTGGATATATATAACATCCCTAAAATCTAAAACTGACAGTAATGTACATCGTACCAGCTCCTTCCTGGCCTCCAGAGAAAAACAAGCCTGATGCCAGTAATGTACGTCGTACCAGTTCCTTCCTGGCCTCCAGAGAAAAACAAGCCTTATGCCGGTAATAAAATCCTATTTTCAGCTTGAGCTTCCTTATCAAGTTCTCTACATCCACAGTGAAGCTCAGCTATTCATCAACCCACACACCCAAATATTTGTACACTTTAACTTGCTCTATAGTGTGTCCAGCCAATTTATCAATGACATGATTTGTAACATGCCTGGCATTTGAAAATACCATGCATTTTGTTTTATCCGAATTTAGAATCAGCTTTAAATCATACAGATTCTGTTGTATGATGTTAAATGCTCTTTGGGCATTTTCAAAAGCTAAAGATAAACTACTACCACTTGAATAAAGAACAGTATCATCTGCATATAAATTAACATCCGCTGTTTTAATAAGATCCCCAATGTTGTTGATATACAAAATGAACAACAGTGGGTCCAAAATAGAACCTTGCGGAACACCTGAGTACACTTCTATGGACTCAGATTTACAACCATCCGCCATTACATATTGTGTACGATTTGATAGGTAATTTATAAACCAATCTAGAGCCTGACCAGTAATTCCACAACATTGTAACCTTTGCACTAACACAGCATGGTCCACGGTGGCAAAAGCCTTCGACAAATCAATAAAAACACCTCCTCTCTCAGCCCCTCTCTCACCCCCTCTCCCAGCTCCTCTCTCACCTCCTCTCTCAGCCCCTCTCTCACCTCACCTCCTCTCCCAGCTCCTCTCTCACCTCCTCTCTCAGCCCCTCTCTCACCTCCTCTCTCAGCCCCTCTCTCACCTCACCTCCTCTCCCACCTCCTCTCTCACCTCCTCTCCCACCTCCTCTCTCACCTCCTCTCCCACCTCCTCTCTCAGCCCCTCTCTCAGCTCCTCTCTCACCTCCTCTCTCACCTCCTCTCTCAGCCCCTCTCTCACCTCATCACCTCTCTCAGCCCCTCTCTCACCTCCTCTCCCACCTCCTCTCTCAGCCCCTCTCTCACCTCATCACCTCTCCCACCTCCTCTCTCACCTCCTCTCCCACCTCCTCTCTCAGCCCCTCTCTCACCTCCTCTCTCAGCCCCTCTCATCACCTCTCTCCTGAGACCACATCCTCCTGTCCCCACCCCTCTGGACAGCCTGGGTCATGTGACCCCAGATCATAGGTGTATCTTAAACTGTATTCGGTGCTCTGGTCAGCACACACCCCAGTGTGTGTGTGTGTGTCCGGTGCGGGTACATGCGTGTGCATGTCCCTCTGTCTGTCTTGTCAGTGCTTGACTTGGGAAGAGCTAACCAGAGCTGAGTCCTGACACCTCACATCTTCTACTGTTTGAACTCCTGCAGCTCTTATAGAATATCAGCTTAAACGTATTGTGACCTAAATATCAACAGTGCTGACACACATTTCAGTCCACGTCAAGCACTGCTTCTTGTTCTCTCTCTGTGTGACTGAGGGAGGGGGGGGGGGGGGGGGGGGCAGGAAGAGAAAAGGGGAACACTGTCAGTTTCAACATTACACAACACTCTCCGGGCCTGTGTATGAGTAGCTGTTGCTGAAATTATTTAACCTCACAGTCTTATATTAAGACTGCTGATACATTTGTAGACTGTAATTTATCTCACATTGTGCAGTGTGGTGGATGTATTTGAATGTGGTGGAGAGTTGGATGGAGATAGACTTGCCTGACGACTCAAACTGAAGCCTTCCGCTGCTCTGTCGTTCGCTACATACTTCAGTCTGAGACATTGAAGTCGTTTGTGGTGACGTCGAAATGAGGGGTGTTGTACAAAACCAAAGTCATCATCGGTTTCTGGGACCAATCAGGGGGTATAGAATGCATTTACATTCTGGAAATCGTCGGGGAGGTACTCCTATCCAGACTCATTGCGGAGAAGAAACATCCGTGGGCATGGCGTAGCGGTTGGCCCGGAGCAAGGAGTTTGGGTAACCAGGCAAGGGAGTGAATCATTTTGGGGAGTGTGAGGGGTGTCAAAAGGTCTGGGCTGCTATGGTAACCAGTTGCCCTTCCAAGCCTCAGTGAGATTCCAAACGTAGCTCAGTCACACACTGGAACACTGACCACTAGTGTGTGTGTGCGCGGGCGCGTGTGTGTGCGCGGGCGTGCGTGTGTGTGCGCGGGCGTGCGTGTGTGCGCGGGCGCGCGTGTGTGCGCGGGCGCGCGTGTGTGCGCGGGCGCGCGTGTGTGCGCGGGCGCGCGTGTGTGTGCGCGGGCGCATGTGTGTGCGCGGGCGTGTGTGTGCGCGGGTGTGTGTGTGCGTGGGCGTGCGTGTGTGTGTATGATGTAGAGGTATGTGATGTTTTGAGTGATAGTATGTCTCTCACTGGCCTCCCAGAGGCAGGTTTGGACATGATATGGAGAGAGGAGGAGAACACACATAGCAGCAGAACTGTATTTATGTCAGTTAGATTTCAAACGGCAGAGTTATACACCAGGGTTCTGTTATGGTTAGAGTTGAGGTTAGATCGGCTGAGGAGAGAGAGATATGTATATTACAGACTTCCGCATGCCTTTCCCTCTCTCGACACTTGATTTCAGTGATGTGTAGGGTGATACCAGGTTCTCTCTCTCTCGCAGACACACACGCCCGCTCACAGACACACACACTAGTGGTGTGTGTGTGTGTGTGTGTGTGTGTGTGTGTGTGTGTGTGTGTGTGTGTGTGTGTGTGTGTGTGTGTGTGTGTGTGTGTGTGTGTGTGTGTGTGTGTGTGTGTGAGAAAAAGAAGAAAAAAAACCTGGTATCACCCTACACAACACTGAAATCAAGTGTCTGCTGTACGCAGATGACCTGGTGCTGCTGTCTCCCACTAAAGAGGGGTTACAGCAGCACCTAGATCATCTTCACAGGTTCTGTCAGATATGGGCTCTGATTGTTAACCTAAAAAAACTTTATATAATGATATTCCAAAAAAGGTCCGGAAATCAGGATGACAAATATAAATTCTATTTGGACACAGTTCTATTAGAACACACCAAATACTACACATATCTAGGACTAAATATCAGCAACACAGGTAGCTTTCACATGGCTGTGAATGAGCTGAGAGACAAAGCAAGAAGAGCATTCTATGCCATTAAAAGGAACATCAAAATTGAAATTCCAATTAGAATCTGGCTCAAAATGTTTCAATCAGTTATAGAACCAATTGCTCTATATGGCAGTGAAGTTTGGGGTCCAATCTCTAATAATGAATTCACCAAATGGGACAAACATCCAATTGAAATACTGCATGCAGAGTTTTGCAAGACTGTATTGCAAGTGCAAATAAAAACTCCAAATAAGGCATGTAGAGCAGAATTGGGCCAATACCCCCTCCTCATTCGAATAGAAAAAAGAGCCATCAAATTTTACAATCATCAAATACTCAGACCTAAGAGAATATTTCATTCCCAAAATTATAATACAATACAAAGAATTTGAAACCTAAAAATCAAATATTTATTGGGTGAAAAGCCAAAATGTGCAGTTTTGGCAGCCAAATATGTGTCCTCCTACCACAACTTGTTTTGTTTTGTCTTTCATACCACGTCATGTGTCTTCTCAGTCATGTTGACACTGGTCTACTACCAGGTCATGTGTCTTCTCAGTCATGTTGACACTGGTCTACTACCAGGTCATGTGTCTTCTCAGTCATGTTGACACTGGTCTACTACCAGGTCATGTGTCTTCTCAGTCATGTTGACACTGGTCTACTACCAGGTCATGTGTCTTCTCAGTCATGTTGACACTGGTCTACTACCAGGTCATGTGTCTTCTCAGTCATGTTGACACTGGTCTACTACCAGGTCGTGTGTCTTCTCAGTCATGTTGACACTGGTCTACTACCAGGTCATGTGTCTTCTCAGTCATGTTGACACTGGTCTACTACCACGTCATGTGTCTTCTCAGTCATGTTGACACTGGTCTACTACCAGGTCATGTGTCTTCTCAGTCATGTTGACACTGGTCTACTACCAGGTCATGTGTCTTCTCAGTCATGTTGACACTGGTCTACTACCAGGTCATGTGTCTTCTCAGTCATGTTGACACTGGTCTACTACCAGGTCATGGGTCTTCTCAGTCATGTTGACACTGGTCTACTACCAGGTCATGTGTCTTCTCAGTCATGTTGACACTGGTCTACTACCAGGTCATGTGTCTTCTCAGTCATGTTGACACTGGTCTACTACCACGTCATGTGTCTTCTCAGTCATGTTGACACTGGTCTACTACCAGGTCATGTGTCTTCTCAGTCATGTTGACACTGGTCTACTACCAGGTCATGTGTCTTCTCAGTCATGTTGACACTGGTCTACTACCAGGTCATGGGTATTCTCAGTCATGTTGACACTGGTCTACTACCAGGTCATGGGTATTCTCAGTCATGTTGACACTGGTCTACTACCAGGTCATGTGTCTTCTCAGTCATGTTGACACTGGTCTACTACCAGGTCATGTGTCTTCTCAGTCATGTTGACACTGGTCTACTACCAGGTCATGTGTCTTCTCAGTCATGTTGACACTGGTCTACTACCAGGTCATGGGTCTTCTCAGTCATGTTGACACTGGTCTACTACCAGGTCATGTGTCTTCTCAGTCATGTTGACACTGGTCTACTACCAGGTCATGTGTCTTCTCAGTCATGTTGACACTGGTCTACTACCAGGTCATGTGTCTTCTCAGTCATGTTGACACTGGTCTACTACCAGGTCATGTGTCTTCTCAGTCATGTTGACACTGGTCTACTACCAGGTCATGGGTCTTCTCAGTCATGTTGACACTGGTCTACTACCAGGTCATGGGTCTTCTCAGTCATGTTGACACTGGTCTACTACCAGGTCATGTGTCTTCTCAGTCATGTTGACACTGGTCTACTACCAGGTCATGGGTCTTCTCAGTCATGTTGACACTGGTCTACTACCAGGTCATGTGTCTTCTCAGTCATGTTGACACTGGTCTACTACCAGGTCATGTGTCTTCTCAGTCATGTTGACACTGGTCTACTACCAGGTCATGTGTCTTCTCAGTCATGTTGACACTGGTCTACTACCAGGTCATGGGTCTTCTCAGTCATGTTGACACTGGTCTACTACCAGGTCATGGGTCTTCTCAGTCATGTTGACACTGGTCTACTACCAGGTCATGGGTCTTCTCAGTCATGTTGACACTGGTCTACTACCAGGTCATGTGTCTTCTCAGTCATGTTGACACTGGTCTACTACCAGGTCATGGGTCTTCTCAGTCATGTTGACACTGGTCTACTACCAGGTCATGGGTCTTCTCAGTCATGTTGACACTGGTCTACTACCAGGTCATGTGTCTTCTCAGTCATGTTGACACTGGTCTACTACCAGGTCATGTGTCTTCTCAGTCATGTTGACACTGGTCTACTACCAGGTCATGGGTCTTCTCAGTCATGTTGACACTGGTCTACTACCAGGTCATGTGTCTTCTCAGTCATGTTGACACTGGTCTACTACCAGGTCATGTGTCTTCTCAGTCATGTTGACACTGGTCTACTACCAGGTCATGTGTCTTCTCAGTCATGTTGACACTGGTCTACTACCAGGTCATGGGTCTTCTCAGTCATGTTGACACTGGTCTACTACCAGGTCATGTGTCTTCTCAGTCATGTTGACACTGGTCTACTACCAGGTCATGTGTCTTCTCAGTCATGTTGACACTGGTCTACTACCAGGTCATGGGTCTTCTCAGTCATGTTGACACTGGTCTACTACCAGGTCATGTGTCTTCTCAGTCATGTTGACACTGGTCTACTACCAGGTCATGTGTCTTCTCAGTCATGTTGACACTGGTCCACTACCATTGCTTTAATGTATTGTTGTTCTCATTAATATTGTAGTTGTTGTTAATGGTAATCCCATGTCCGCTACTACTATTATTATTGCTGTTGGTCTCACCATTTATTTAAGTATATATACACTGCTCAAAAGAATAAAGGGAACACTTTGTAACAACACAATGTAACTCCAAGTCAATAAAACTTCTGTGAAATCAAACTGTCCACTTAGGAAGCAACACTAATTGACAATACATTTCACATGCTGTTGTGCAAATGGAATAGACAACAGGTGGAAATTATAGGCAATTAGCAAGACACCCCCAATAAAGGAGTGGTTCTGCAGGTGGTGACCACAGACCACTTCTCAGTTCCTATGCTTCCTGGCTGATGTTTTGGTCACTTTTGAATGCTGGCGGTGCTTTCACTCTAGTGGTAGCATGAGACGGAGTCTACAACCCACACAAGTGGCTCAAGTAGTGCAGCGCATCCAGGATGGTACATCAATGCCAGCTGTGGCAAGAAGGTTTGCTGTGTCTGTCAGCGTAGTGTCCAGAGCATGGAGGCGCTGCCAGGAGACAGGCCAGTACATCAGGAGACGTGGAGGAGGCCGTAGGAGGGCAACAACCCAGCAGCAGGTCCGCTACCTCCGCCTTTGTGCAAGGAGGAGCAGGAGGAGCACTGCCAGGGCCCTGCAAAATGACCTCCAGCAGGCCACAAATGTGCATGTGTCTGCTCAAACGGTCAGAAACAGACTCCATGAGGGTGGTATAAGGGCCCGATGTCCACAGGTGGGGGTTGTGCTTACAGCCCAACACCGTGCAGGACGTTTGGCATTTGCCAGAGAACACCAAGATTGGCAAATTCGCCACTGGCGCCCTGTGCTCTTCACAGATGAAAGCAGGTTCACACTGAGCACATGTGACAGACGTGACAGAGTCTGGAGATGCCGTGGAGAACATTCTGCTGCCTGCAACATCCTCCAGCATGACCGGTTTGGCGGTGGGTCAGTCATGGTGTGGGGTGGCATTTCTTTGGGGGGGCCGCACAGCCTTCCATGTGCTCGCCAGAGGTAGCCTGACTGCCATTAGGTACCGAGATGAGATCCTCAGACCCCTTGTGAGACCATATGCTGGTGCGGTTGGCCCTGTGTTCCTCCTAATGCAAGACAATGCTAGACCTCATGTGGCTGGAGTGTGTCAGCAGTTCCTGCAAGAGGAAGGCATTGATGCTATGGACTGGCCCGCCTGTTCCCCAGACCTGAATCCAATTGGGCACATCTGGGACATCATGTCTCGCTCCATCCACCAACGCCACGTTGGAACACAGACTGTCCAGGAGTCGGGGGATGATTTAGTCCAGGTCTGGGAGGAGATCCCTCAGGAGACCATCTGCCACCTCATCAGGAGCCTGCCCAGGCGTTGTAGGGAGCCTAATTTTGACTTGTTTTAAGGACATTACATCAAAGTTGGATCAGCCTGTAGTGTGGTTTTCCACTTTAATTTTGAGTGTGACTCCAAATCCAGACCTCCATGGGTTGATAAATTTGATTTCCATTGATAATTTTTGTGATTTTGTTGTCAGCACATTCAACTATGTAAAGAAAAAAGTATTTAATAAGAATATTTCATTCATTCAGATCTAGGATGTGTTATTTTAGTGTTCCCTTTATTTTTTTGAGCAGTGTATATATATACAGTATATTTATTTTTTATTTTGTTTTTGTTTTTCGATATGTTTACTTTGACAATGTAAGTAATAATGAACTTGCCATGTCAATTGAATTTATTTGAATAGAGAGAGAGAGAGAGAGAGAGAGAGAGACAGAGAGAGAGAACAGAGAGAGAGAGAGAGAGAGAGAGAAGAGTGAGAGAGAGAGAAGAGAGAGAGAGAAGAGAGAGAAGAGTGAGATAGAGAGAGAGAGAGAGAGAGAGATAGACTGGAGAGAGAGAGAAAAAAAAATGAGAGAGAGAGAGAAAGAAAGATGAGTGAGAGAGAGAAGAAAAGAGAGAGACTGGAGAGAGAAGGAAAGAGACTGGAGAGAAAAGAGGATTGATAGACTCATGGCTGTTTTCTGTCTTCTACCGGCCCCTGGTGTCAACGGTAACATTGTGCCCCTCTCCCTTCCTCTGTCATTCTTCTCTCCAGCGATGCTCCAGTCAATGAGCCGCACCCCGAGCGAACTCCACCCCCCCCGCCTCGGACCAGGGTACACAACACACCAATCGAAGGCACACAGCCT
The DNA here is from genome assembly GCF_045791955.1 of Oncorhynchus clarkii lewisi. Classification (NCBI taxonomy): domain Eukaryota; kingdom Metazoa; phylum Chordata; class Actinopteri; order Salmoniformes; family Salmonidae; genus Oncorhynchus; species Oncorhynchus clarkii. The sequence continues at coordinate 35,228,824 of NC_092170.1, forward strand.
GCTCTGCCAATGAGAAGAGTCCCCCAGCCACCGCCTGAAATCAGTGAGCATACTGAACCCCTCCCATCCATCCTTAGCCACACCCATTAACTCCCTGACCTCACCTCTTCTTGATTTAACCTCTAGCGTCGAGCAAACCCGTATCCGGGAGCGTAATCATAGCCTCAAGCTCATTACCATAACGCAACGTTAACTATTCATGAAAATCGCAAATGAAATGAAAGAAATATATTCACTCACAAGCTTAGCATTTTGTTAACAACACTGTCATCTCAGATTTTCAAAATATGCTTTTCAACCATAGCTACACAAGCATTTATGTAAGAGTATTGATAGCCTAGCATAGCATTAAGCCTAGCATTCAGCAGGCAACATTTTCACAAAAACAAGAAAAGCATTCAAATAAAATCATTTACCTTTGAAGAACTTCGGATGTTTTCAATGAGGAGACTCTCAAGTTAGATAGCAAATGTTCATTTTTTCCAAAAAGATTATTTGTGTAGGAGAAATTGCTCCGTTTTGTTCATCACGTTTGGCTAAGAAAAAATCCAGAAAATTCAGTCACTACAACGCCTAACTTTTTTCCAAATTAACTCCATAATATCGACAGAAACATGGCAAACGTTGTTTAGAATCAATCCTCAAGGTGTTTTTCACATATCTATTCGATGATAAATCATTTGTGGCAGTTGGGTTTCTCCTCAGTAGCAAACGGAAAAGTACTGCAGCTGGAGATTACGCAATAATTACGACGGAGGACACCAAGCGACCACCTGGTAAAGGTAGTCTCTTATGGTCAATCTTCCAATGATATGCCTACAAATACGTCACAATGCTGCAGACACCTTGGGGAAACGACAGAAAGTCTAAGCTCATTCGTGGCCCATTCACAGCCATATAAGGAGTCATTGGAACACAGCGCCTTCAAAATCTGGGGCACTTCCTGTTTGAAATTTCATCTTGGTTTCGCCTGTAGCATCAGTTCTGTGGCACTCACAGACAATATCTTTGCAGTTTTGGAAACGTCAGGGTGTTTTCTTTCCAAAGCTGTCAATTATATGCAGTCAAGCATCTTTTCGTGACAAAATATCGTGCTTAAAACGGGAACGTTTTTTATCCAATAATGAAATACCGCCCCCAGAGGTCCAAGAAGTTAACCCACCTTTTAACCCTTAACTCCTCCCCCACTTCACCCCTAAACCTTAACCCTACAATCTACTAACTACTCCACCGCTTCACACCTAACACCTGACCCTTAACCCTGCAATATACTAACTCCTCCCACTCTCTTCTACATGTTTTTTCTATTGCTATGTTGTTAATAAAGTGGTCAGCTGATGTTGGGATGTCACTCTCTTTGAACTTTTCATGTCATTGATCATAACCTATTGCTGAAAAAACTTAGTGGATTTGTACCCTCTGCCTTATTGAGAGTTACATATTTAATAGAACACAGACGGTTTTGGTAATGGTAGCCTTTCTTATGCAAATTCTGTTGGGTACGGTGTTCCGCAAGGCAGCCGGCTAGGGCCATTATTGTTTTGTGACCTTCCACTGACCTTGAATAAAGCCTGTGTGTCTATGTACACTGATGACTCAGCAGTATACACATCAGCTGCAACAGTCAAATAAATAATTGACAACCTTAACATAGAACTCTAGTCAGTTCTAGAATGGGTAACTAACAACATGTTTAACACAGAGCTCCAGTCAGTTCTAGAATGGGTAACTAACAACAGGTTTAACATAGAGCTCCAGTCAGTTCTAGAATGGGTAACTAACAACAGGTTTAACATAGAGCTCCAGTCAGTTCTAGAATGGGTAACTAACAACAGGTTTAACATAGAGCTCCAGTCAGTTCTAGAATGGGTAACTAACAACAGGTTTAACATAGAGCTCCAGTCAGTTCTAGAATGGTAACTAACAACAGGTTTAACACAGAGCTCCAGTCAGTTCTAGAATGGGTAACTAACAACAGGTTTAAAACAGAGCTCCAGTCAGTTCTAGAATGGGTAACTAACAACAGGTTTAACATATGTCTCCAGTCAGTTCTAGAATGGGTAACTAACAACAGGTTTAACATAGAGCTCCAGTCAGTTCTAGAATGGGTAACTAACAACAGGTTTAACATAGAGCTCCAGTCAGTTCTAGAATGGGTAACTAACAACAGGTTTAACATAGAACTCCAGTCAGTTCTAGAATGGTAACTAACAACAGGTTTAACACAGAGCTCCAGTCAGTTCTAGAATGGGTAACTAACAACAGGTTTAACATAGAGCTCCAGTCAGTTCTAGAATGGGTAACTAACAACAGGTTTAACATAGAGCTCCAGTCAGTTCTAGAATGGATAACTAACAACAGGTTTAACATAGAGCTCCAGTCAGTTCTAGAATGGGTAACTAACAACAGGTTTAACATAGAGCTCCAGTCAGTTCTAGAATGGGTAACTAACAACAGGTTTAACACAGAGCTCCAGTCAGTTCTACAATGGGTAACTAACAACAGGTTTAACATAGAGCTCCAGTCAGTTCTAGAATGGATAACTAACAACAGGTTTAACATAGAGCTCCAGTCAGTTCTAGAATGGATAACTAACAACAGGTTTAACACAGAGCTCCAGTCAGTTCTAGAATGGGTAACTAACAACAGGTTTAACATATGTCTCCAGCCAGTTCTAGAATGGGTAACTAACAACAGGTTTAACACAGAGCTCCAGTCAGTTCTACAATGGGTAACTAACAACAGGTTTAACATAGAGCTCCAGTCAGTTCTAGAATGGATAACTAACAACAGGTTTAACATAGAGCTCCAGTCAGTTCTAGAATGGATAACTAACAACAGGTTTAACATAGAGCTCCAGTCAGTTCTAGAATGGGTAACTAACAACAGGTTTAACATATGTCTCCAGTCAGTTCTAGAATGGGTAACTAACAACAGGTTTAACATAGAGCTCCAGTCAGTTCTAGAATGGGTAACTAACAATAAGCTGGTGTTAAATATCTCAAACTAAAAACACAATTTCTTGTGACAAGTCGCTCACTCAACGCTAAACCTCGTTTAGATCTATTAGTTAATAATGTGGCTATTGAGCAAGTTGAGGAAACTACATTTCTGGGTGTAACCCTAGATAGCAAGCTGTCATGGTCAAAACATATAGACTCAATGGTTGCTAAAATGGGAAGCGGTCTGTCCATGACAGGGCGTTTCTCTGCCTTGACACCGTAATCAACCAGACAGGTCCTAGTTTGGTCGCATCTGGACTACTGCCCAGCTGTGTGGTTATGTGTAGTTTCACCTGGACTACTGCCCAGCTGTGTGGTTATGTGTAGTTTCACCTGGACTACTGCCCAGCTGTGAGGTCATGTGTAGTTTCACCTGGACTACTGCCCAGCTGTGTGGTTATGTGTAGTTTCACCTGGACTACTGCCCAGCTGTGAGGTCATGTCCGGCAAAAGAAGGACATGGTTAAGTTGCCGTTGGTCCAGAACAAAGCAGCACGTATTGCACTTAGATGTACACAGAGGAAAGCGTCAGTAACACGCATGTCTCCTGGCTCAAAGTTGAGGAGAGATTGACTGCATCACTATTGGTCTTTGTGCGAGGTACCGTTGAAGGTACGAACTGTCTGTTCAAGCAGTCAACACAAGACATGCAACCAGAGGTCTCTTTACAGTCCCCAGGCCCAGAACAGAGGCTGGGAAATGCACAGAAGGAAATAGAGCCATGACTACATGGAGCTCTCTGCCACCCCAGGGAACTCAAGCTAGCATTTTTGAACCAGTTTAAAAAAACAAACAGATCAAAATCAAGTCTAATTGTATTTGTCACATGCACCGAATACAACTGGTGTTCCTCTTACCGTGAAATGATTACTTACAAGCCCTTAACCAACAATGCAGTTAAAAATAAAGAGTTAATAAAATATTTACTTAATAAAATAATGATCAAAAAGTAACACACGAAATGTAGATAACGGTAACGAGGCTATATACAGGGGGCCCCCTGGGTAACTGAGTCAATGTGCGGGTGTACAGGTTAGTCGAGGTCATTTGTAATGTGACTAGATAAGAGATAATAAACAGCGAGTAGCAGCAGTGTATAACAATGGGTGGGGAGGGGGGGGGGGGTCAATGTAAATAGTCCTGGAGGCCATTTGATACATTTTTCAGCAGTCTTTTAGCTTGGGGGTAGAAGCTGTTAAGGAGCCTCTTGGACCTAGACGTGGTGCTCCGGTACCGCTTGCTGTGTGGTAGCAGAGAGAACAGTCTATGACTAAGGTGGCTGGACTGTGAAGAGAAGCAGCCATTTTATATATCTTAGTATTATCATTTGCAGTGTACTATATATTACACCTAGATATTGTATGTATGTACTGATATGTAGACTATGTATGACAGTTTAAATGTATTTCAGTCCTTGACTAATGATGTTCTGTACTATATATTACACCTAGATATTGTATGTATGTACTGATATGTAGACTATGTGTGACAGTTTAAATGTATTTCAGTCCTTGACTAATAATGTTCTGTACTATATATTATGTCATGTTTCATGTGAACCCCAGGAAGAGTAGCTCATGCTTTTGGGGATCCTAATAAATACCACAAACTCCAATTTTGCCCTAACTAATATAAAACAAAATATCTAGGTAATGTTATGTCGACATGTGGAAGTGGTTTCTGACTTTGTCTCCTAGGAATTAGAGCAATAGACTGATATACCTGTTGTCTTGTTGTTAGACAGCTCGTAATGTAGAATCTATTTCTTCAAATGGACGCTTTATATCACTAATGCTGCTAAACCTGTCCTCTACTGTACTATATTAGACCTGTCCTCTACTGTATTAGACCTGTCCTCTACTGTATTAGACCTGTCCTCTACTGTACTGTATTAGACCTGTCCTCTACTGTATTAGACCTGTCCTCTACTGTACTGTATTAGACCTGTCCTCTACTGTACTGTATTAGACCTGTCCTCTACTGTACTGTATTAGACCTGTCCTCTACTGTATTAGACCTGTCCTCTACTGTACTGTATTAGACCTGTCCTCTACTGTACTGTTTTAGACCTGTCCTCTACTGTACTGTTTTAGACCTGTCCTCTACTGTATTAGACCTGTCCTCTACTGTATTAGACCTGTCCTCTACTGTACTGTATTAGACCTGTCCTCTACTGTATTAGACCTGTCCTCTACTGTATTAGACCTGTCCTCTACTGTATTAGACCTGTCCTCTACTGTATTAGACCTGTCCTCTACTGTACTAAACATGTCCTCTACTGTACTGTATTATACCTGTCCTCTACTATACTGTTTTAGACCTGTCCTCTACTGTATTAGACCTGTCCTCTACTGTATTAGACCTGTCCTCTACTGTACTAAACATGTCCTCTACTGTACTGTATTATACCTGTCCTCTACTGTACTGTATTAGACCTGTCCTCTACTGTATTAGACCTGTCCTCTACTGTATTAGACCTGTCCTCTACTGTACTAAACATGTCCTCTACTGTACTGTATTATACCTGTCCTCTACTATATTAGACCTGTCCTCTACTGTACTGTATTAGACCTGTCCTCTACTGTATTAGACCTGTCCTCTACTGTACTAAACATGTCCTCTACTGTACTGTATTAGACCTGTCCTCTACTGTATTAGACCTGTCCTCTACTGTATTAGACCTGTCCTCTACTGTACTGTATTAGACCTGTCCTCTACTGTATTAGACCTGTCCTCTACTGTATTAAACCTGTCCTCTACTGTACTAAACATGTCCTCTACTGTACTGTATAATACCTGTCCTCTACTGTACTGTATTAGACCTGTCCTCTACTGTATTAGACCTGTCCTCTACTGTACTAAACATGTCCTCTACTGTACTGTATTATACCTGTCCTCTACTGTACTGTATTAGACCTGTCCTCTACTGTACTGTTTTAGACCTGTCCTCTACTGTACTGTTTTAGACCTGTCCTCTACTGTATTAGACCTGTCCTCTACTGTATTAGACCTGTCCTCTACTGTACTGTATTAGACCTGTCCTCTACTGTACTAAACATGTCCTCTACTGTACTGTATTATACCTGTCCTCTACTGTACTGTATTAGACCTGTCCTCTACTGTATTAGACCTGTCCTCTACTGTATTAGACCTGTCCTCTACTGTACTGTATTAGACCTGTCCTCTACTGTATTAGACCTGTCCTCTACTGTACTGTATTAGACCTGTCCTCTACTGTACTGTATTAGACCTGTCCTCTACTGTACTGTATTAGACCTGTCCTCTACTGTATTAGACCTGTCCTCTACTGTACTGTATTAGACCTGTCCTCTACTGTACTGTTTTAGACCTGTCCTCTACTGTACTGTTTTAGACCTGTCCTCTACTGTATTAGACCTGTCCTCTACTGTACTGTATTAGACCTGTCCTCTACTGTATTAGACCTGTCCTCTACTGTATTAGACCTGTCCTCTACTGTATTAGACCTGTCCTCTACTGTATTAGACCTGTCCTCTACTGTACTAAACATGTCCTCTACTGTACTGTATTATACCTGTCCTCTACTATACTGTATTAGACCTGTCCTCTACTGTATTAGACCTGTCCTCTACTGTATTAGACCTGTCCTCTACTGTACTAAACATGTCCTCTACTGTACTGTATTATACCTGTCCTCTACTGTACTGTATTAGACCTGTCCTCTACTGTATTAGACCTGTCCTCTACTGTATTAGACCTGTCCTCTACTGTACTAAACATGTCCTCTACTGTACTGTATTATACCTGTCCTCTACTATATTAGACCTGTCCTCTACTGTACTGTATTCAACCTGTCCTCTACTGTATTAGACCTGTCCTCTACTGTACTAAACATGTCCTCTACTGTACTGTATTAGACCTGTCCTCTACTGTATTAGACCTGTCCTCTACTGTATTAGACCTGTCCTCTACTGTACTGTATTAGACCTGTCCTCTACTGTATTAGACCTGTCCTCTACTGTATTAAACCTGTCCTCTACTGTACTAAACATGTCCTCTACTGTACTGTATAATACCTGTCCTCTACTGTACTGTATTAGACCTGTCCTCTACTGTATTAGACCTGTCCTCTACTGTACTAAACATGTCCTCTACTGTACTGTATTATACCTGTCCTCTACTGTACTGTATTAGACCTGTCCTCTACTGTACTGTTTTAGACCTGTCCTCTACTGTACTGTTTTAGACCTGTCCTCTACTGTATTAGACCTGTCCTCTACTGTATTAGACCTGTCCTCTACTGTACTGTATTAGACCTGTCCTCTACTGTACTAAACATGTCCTCTACTGTGCTGTATAATACCTGTCCTCTACTGTACTGTATTAGACGTGTCCTCTACTGTATTAGACCTGTCCTCTACTGTACTAAACATGTCCTCTACTGTACTGTATTATACCTGTCCTCTACTGTACTGTATTAGACCTGTCCTCTACTGTATTAGACCTGTCCTCTACTGTACTAAACATGTCCTCTACTGTACTGTATTATACCTGTCCTCTACTGTACTGTATTAGACCTGTCCTCTACTGTACTGTTTTAGACCTGTCCTCTACTGTACTGTTTTAGACCTGTCCTCTACTGTATTAGACCTGTCCTCTACTGTATTAGACCTGTCCTCTACTGTACTGTATTAGACCTGTCCTCTACTGTACTAAACATGTCCTCTACTGTACTGTATTATACCTGTCCTCTACTGTACTGTATTAGACCTGTCCTCTACTGTATTAGACCTGTCCTCTACTGTACTAAACATGTCCTCTACTGTACTGTATTATACCTGTCCTCTACTGTACTGTATTAGACCTGTCCTCTACTGTACTGTTTTAGACCTGTCCTCTACTGTACTGTTTTAGACCTGTCCTCTACTGTATTAGACCTGTCCTCTACTGTATTAGACCTGTCCTCTACTGTACTGTATTAGACCTGTCCTCTACTGTACTAAACATGTCCTCTACTGTGCTGTATAATACCTGTCCTCTACTGTACTGTATTAGACGTGTCCTCTACTGTATTAGACCTGTCCTCTACTGTACTAAACATGTCCTCTACTGTACTGTATTATACCTGTCCTCTACTGTACTGTATTAGACCTGTCCTCTACTGTATTAGACCTGTCCTCTACTGTACTAAACATGTCCTCTACTGTACTGTATTATACCTGTCCTCTACTGTACTGTATTAGACCTGTCCTCTACTGTACTGTTTTAGACCTGTCCTCTACTGTACTGTTTTAGACTTGTCCTCTACTGTATTAGACCTGTCCTCTACTGTATTAGACCTGTCCTCTACTGTACTGTATTAGACCTGTCCTCTACTGTACTAAACATGTCCTCTACTGTACTGTATTATACCTGTCCTCTACTGTACTGTATTAGACCTGTCCTCTACTGTACTAAACATGTCCTCTACTGTACTGTATTATACCTGTCCTCTACTGTACTGTATTAGACCTGTCCTCTACTGTACTGTTTTAGACCTGTCCTCTACTGTATTAGACCTGTCCTCTACTGTATTAGACCTGTCCTCTACTGTACTGTATTAGACCTGTCCTCTACTGTACTGTTTTAGACCTGTCCTCTACTGTACTGTTTTAGACCTGTCCTCTACTGTACTGTTTTAGACCTGTCCTCTACTGTATTAGACCTGTCCTCTACTGTACTGTATTAGACCTGTCCTCTACTGTACTGTTTTAGACCTGTCCTCTACTGTACTGTTTTAGACCTGTCCTCTACTGTATTAGACCTGTCCTCTACTGTATTAGACCTGTCCTCTACTGTACTGTATTAGACCTGTCATCTACTGTATTAGACCTGTCCTCTACTGTATTAGACCTGTCCTCTACTGTATTAGACCTGTCCTCTACTGTATTAGACATGTCCTCTACTGTACTGTATTAGACCTGTCCTCTTCTGTACTGTATTAGACCTGTCTTCTACTGTATTAGACCTGTCCTCTACTGTACTGTATTAGACCTGTCCTCTACTGTATTAGACCTGTCCTCTACTGTATTAGACCTGTCCTCTACTGTACTGTATTAGACCTGTCCTCTACTGTATTAGACCTGTCCTCTACTGTACTGTATTAGACCTGTCCTCTACTGTATTAGACCTGTCCCTCTACTGTACTGTATTAGACCTGTCCGCTACTGTATTAGACCTGTCCTCTACTGTACTGTATTAGACCTGTCCTCTACTGTATTAGACCTGTCCTCTACTGTACTGTATTAGACCTGTCCTCTACTCTACTGTATTAGACCTGTCCTCTACTGTACTGTATTAGACCTGTCCCCTACTGTATTAGACCTGTCCTCTACTGTATTAAACCTGTCCTCTACTGTATTAGACCTGTCCTCTACTGTACTATATTAGACCTGTCCTCTACTGTACTGTATTAGACCTGTCCTCTACTGTATTAAACCTGTCCTCTACTGTATTAGACCTGTCCTCTACTGTACTATATTAGACCTGTCCTCTACTGTACTGTATTAGACCTGTCCTCTACTGTATTAGACCTGTCCCTCTACTGTACTGTATTAGACCTGTCCTCTACTGTATTAGACCTGTCCTCTACTGTACTGTATTAGACCTGTCCTCTACTGTACTGTATTAGACCTGTCCTCTACTGTACTGTATTAGACCTGTCCTCTACTGTACTGTTTTAGATCTGTCCTCTATTGTATGGATTAGGGGAAGAAGTTACCTCTGTTTTTTAAATTTCTTTCTCTCTCCATCCCTCTCAGGGTCAGATTTTGAGTTGTTTTTTAAATATCTCTCTCTCCCTCCCAGGGTCAGATTTTGAATTGTTTAAAAAAAAAATCTCTCTCTCCCTCTCATGGTCAGATTTTGGTGACAGTTCAGATGACTCTGAAGATCCAGACCAAGTTTACCCCAAGCCCCAGTCTGTGAACATGGCAGACAGGGTAAGATAGTGTGTGTGTGTACTCTGAATATGTGTCTAGACTCCTGTAATGTTATTGTGTTGCTGTGTGTCAGTGACAGCTGTGTTGTCCAATAGGATGTGTTCCTGCCGGTGCCGGGGTGGGGGAAGGGGCGGTACAGCTCTCTCTGCAGCGACGATGAACTATTGGACGATGACAACGAGCCAATCAGCAACCGGTTAGTGTCCCCTGACCCCTGACCTCTGACCTCTGGTGACATCATTGTCCCCATAGAGAGAGGGAATAACACTCTCTCTCTCTTTCATTCTCCTCTCTCTCTTTTTATTTTCTTTCTTTATCTTTCTCTCACTTTCACTCTCTTTCTTTCTCTCAGTCAGAGCTCATGGCAGGACTATGGTCTGAGTACGCTACAGGAGAGTGTCTACCTGCCGGTCACAGGCAGGGTCCTAGCCCAGCCCCCTAGAGATGGCCCCTCCCCTGTTCTAAAGATGGGCTGGCTGGATAAGAACCCACCGCAGGGGTACGACGCACACACACACACACGCACACACACACACACACACACACACACACACACACACACACACACACACACACACACACACACACACACACACACACACACACATCCAGTATACGACCTCCCTAACTGTATGTATGTGTGTGCAGGTCTCTGTACTACCAGAGGAGATGGGTGAAGCTGGATGTTGACTACCTGAGATACTTTGACAACGACAAGGTGCGGTAACTATGAGTTCAGTTGGCCATCTACACTGTCCTGTTAGTCTATACATTACCTAGGTCATGATGTCCCCCATTAGTATTTCTCAGAGATGTGGTTTCTCTATTGATTGTCTGTGTTGTGTGTGACAGCGGTCGTATGAGTCATGGTGTGTTGTGTGTGTGTGTGACAGCAGTCGTATGAGTCATGGTGTGTTGTGTGTGTGTGTGACAGCGGTTATATGAGTCATGGTGTGTGTGTGTGACAGCGGTCGTATGAGTCATGGTGTGTTGTGTGTGTGACAACGGTCGTATGAGTCATGGTGTGTTGTGTGTGTGTGTGTGAGACAGCGGTCGTATGAGTCATGGTGTGTTGTGTGTGTGTGACAGCGGTCGTATGAGTCATGGTGTGTTGTGTGTGTGTGTGTGTGGGACAGCAGTCCTATGAGTCATGGTGTGTTGTGTGTGTGACAGCGGTCATATGAGTCATGGTGTGTTGTGTGTGTGACAGCGGTCGTATGAGTCATGGTGTGTTATGTGTGTGTGTGTGTGACAGCGGTCGTATGAGTCATGGTGTGTTGTGTGTGTGTGACAGCGGTCGTATGAGTCATGGTGTGTTGTGTTGCAGGAGGTATACTCTAAGAGGATCATACCAACGGCTGCCATTACGGGGGTGACCAACGTGGGGGAGCAGAAATTTGAGGTGGTCACAACCAACCGGACCTTTCTCTTCAGGGCCGAGAGCGACTGTGAGTGTGTGTGTGGGTGTGTGTGTGTGTGTGTACATCCTTTGTTGTTCTTCTCTGGTTGTCAGCCCAGAAACCTTGACCCCAAGTAAACACAGCAACATGTTTTGAGCCATGGTTTAATACACAGGGACTTGGTTCGTCCCTCTTCTTAAACGAGTCAGATAAACGGAAGTATTATACTGTGTACTAGTGCAAGTATAACTGTGTGTTCAGAACAATGTGGCGGAGGCGGATGGCAACCCTGGTCTTAGGAAAGCACAGAGAGAGGAAAACTCACCTTAGTTATGATCAATTACGAAAATATAGGAATGTATCAAATTGTTGCTTACTGAAACTCCCAAAATCATATCAACCCTTATAATAATTAAAGCAATGATAAACTAGATGATAATTTCAGCACCGTTTTGATTGAGACAATCGTGGGGGACTCGTCTTCATAAATCAATCAAGGTCTGAATCGGATATTTGACAATATGTAGGTTGGGGAAATGTTAGCTAAGTTGAGGTGAGTGCTAATGATCCAAGTTATTCTAGTTAGCTCATATATTAACTGATCAGAACACTTTGCTGGCATGCTATGTACAGTAGCTTAACAAGTGGATCATGCTCTTCACTCGCCTGTGACTGTGTTTGATCATCAATCAATGGGATTTTGTTTCACTGAATCTCCGTCTGTATATTTTATTAATTGATCTCTGGCTGGGCAAATGAGTGGTGGTATAGCTCATCTATCAACGATCATAAACATTTAGCATGCTATATTGTAGCCTAATCAAGTGTTCGTCTATCACTGATCTGAAACATTTAGCATGCTATAACGTAGCCTAATCAAGTGTTCGTCTATCACTGATCTGAAACATTTAGCATGCTATAACGTAGCCTAATCAAGTGTTCGTCTATCACTGATCTGAAACATTTAGCATGCTATAACGTAGCCTAATCAAGTGTTCGTCTATCACTGATCTGAAACATTTAGCATGCTATAACGTAGCCTAATCAAGTGTTCGTCTATCACTGATCTGAAACATTTAGCATGCTATAACGTAGCCTAATCAAGTGTTCGTCTATCACTGATCTGAAACATTTAGCATGCTATAACGTAGCCTAATCAAGTGTTCGTCTATCACTGATCTGAAACATTTAGCATGCTATATTGTAGCCTAATCAAGTGTTCGTCTATCACTGATCTGAAACATTTAGCATGCTATAACGTAGCCTAATCAAGTGTTCGTCTATCACTGATCTGAAACATTTAGCATGCTATATTGTAGCCTAATCAAGTGTTCGTCTATCACTGATCTGAAACATTTAGCTTGCTATAACGTAGCCTAATCAAGAGTTTTTCTATCACTGATCTGAAACATTTAGCATGCTAAAACGTAGCCTAATCAAGTGTTCGTCTATCACTGATCTGAAACATTTAGCATGCTATAACGTAGCCTAATCAAGTGTTCGTCTATCACTGATCTGAAACATTTAGCATGCTATATTGTAGCCTAATCAAGTGTTCATCTATCACTGATCTGAAACATTTAGCATGCTATATTGTAGCCTAATCAAGTGTTCGTCTATCACTGATCTGAAACATTTAGCATGCTATAACGTAGCCTAATCAAGTGTTCGTCTATCACTGATCTGAAACATTTAGCATGCTATAACGTAGCCTAATCAAGTGTTCGTCTATCACTGATCTGAAACATTTAGCATGCTATAACGTAGCCTAATCAAGTGTTCGTCTATCACTGATCTGAAACATTTAGCATGCTATAACGTAGCCTAATCAAGTGTTCGTCTATCACTGATCTGAAACATTTAGCATGCTATAACGTAGCCTAATCAAGTGTTCGTCTATCACTGATCTGAAACATTTAGCATGCTATATTGTAGCCTAATCAAGAGTTTGTCTATCACTGATCTGAAACATTTAGCATGCTATATTGTAGCCTAATCAAGTGTTCGTCTATCACTGATCTGAAACATTTAGCATGCTATATTGTAGCCTAATCAAGTGTTCGTCTATCACTGATCTGAAACATTTAGCATGCTATAACGTAGCCTAATCAAGTGTTCGTCTATCACTGATCTGAAACATTTAGCATGCTATAACGTAGCCTAATCAAGTGTTCGTCTATCACTGATCTGAAACATTTAGCATGCTATAACGTAGCCTAATCAAGTGTTCGTCTATCACTGATCTGAAACATTTAGCATGCTATAACGTAGCCTAATCAAGTGTTCGTCTATCACTGATCTGAAACATTTAGCATGCTATAACGTAGCCTAATCAAGTGTTCGTCTATCACTGATCTGAAACATTTAGCATGCTATATTGTAGCCTAATCAAGTGTTCGTCTATCACTGATCTGAAACATTTAGCATGCTATATTGTAGCCTAATCAAGAGTTTGTCTATCACTGATCTGAAACATTTAGCATGCTATAACGTAGCCTAATCAAGTGTTCGTCTATCACTGATATGAAACATTTAGCATGCTATATTGTAGCCTAATCAAGTGTTCGTCTATCACTGATCTGAAACATTTAGCATGCTATAACGTAGCCTAATCAAGTGTTCGTCTATCACTGATCTGAAACATTTAGCATGCTATAACGTAGCCTAATCAAGTGTTCGTCTATCACTGATCTGAAACATTTAGCATGCTATAACGTAGCCTAATCAAGTGTTCGTCTATCACTGATCTGAAACATTTAGCATGCTATAACGTAGCCTAATCAAGTGTTCGTCTATCACTGATCTGAAACATTTAGCATGCTATAACGTAGCCTAATCAAGTGTTCGTCTATCACTGATCTGAAACATTTAGCATGCTATAACGTAGCCTAATCAAGTGTTCGTCTATCACTGATCTGAAACATTTAGCATGCTATAACGTAGCCTAATCAAGTGTTCGTCTATCACTGATCTGAAACATTTAGCATGCTATAACGTAGCCTAATCAAGATTTCGTCTATCACTGATCTGAAACATTTAGCATGCTATAACGTAGCCTAATCAAGTGTTCGTCTATCACTGATCTGAAACATTTAGCATGCTATATTGTAGCCTAATCAAGAGTTCGTCTATCACTGATCTGAAACATTTAGCATGCTATAACGTAGCCTAATCAAGTGTTCGTCTATCACTGATCTGAAACATTTAGCATGCTATAACGTAGCCTAATCAAGTGTTCGTCTATCACTGATCTGAAACATTTAGCATGCTATAACGTAGCCTAATCAAGTGTTCGTCTATCACTGATCTGAAACATTTAGCATGCTATAACGTAGCCTAATCAAGTGTTCGTCTATCACTGATCTGAAACATTTAGCATGCTATATTGTAGCCTAATCAAGTGTTCGTCTATCACTGATCTGAAACATTTAGCATGCTATAACGTAGCCTAATCAAGTGTTCGTCTATCACTGATCTGAAACATTTAGCATGCTATAACGTAGCCTAATCAAGTGTTCGTCTATCACTGATCTGAAACATTTAGCATGCTATAACGTAGCCTAATCAAGTGTTCGTCTATCACTGATCTGAAACATTTAGCATGCTATAACGTAGCCTAATCAAGTGTTCGTCTATCACTGATCTGAAACATTTAGCATGCTATAACGTAGCCTAATCAGAGAAAATACCGTAGAACTGGCGACCGTGTCAGCGTGCGCTGCGCCCGTCCCGCCACAGGAGTCGCTAGAGCGCGATGGGACAAGGAAATCTAGGCCAGCCAAACCCTCCCCTAACCCGGACGACACTGGACCAATTGTGCGCCGCCTCATGGGTCTCCCGGTCGCGGCCCGGCTGCAACACAGCCCGGGATTGAACCCGGGTCAGTAGTGATACCTCAAGCACTGCGATGCAGTGCCTTAGACCGCTGCACAACTCGGGAGGCCACTCCAACCTATTCTTATCGCAATTTGAAACATTTCACTCATCAGAAAAATACTTTCATCATGGCAGCAAATGTCTCTGGCCCAGCCAATTTTTAAATCCTGGCACCGCTAGTGGCACCGCTGGCACTGCTAGTGTCTGCAGCTGCAGCTGCTGAGAGAGAGCCTTAGTAGGATAAAAGGTGCACAGACACTCACAGTTGATTTTATTCTTAACACAACACGGCAAGCCCGAAACCCACCCGGGTCCAAATCAACCCCGCAACAATGAGAACTCTAGAAACTCTAGCAACTCATCTGCCCATCATGCAGACATCAGCATCAAGCTGTTCATATCACACTGCTGCATGCTAAATCACTCTTCCTCTGTGTGTGTGTGTGTGTGTGTGTGTAGTTGAGAGGAATGAGTGGGTGTCAGTTCTGCAGAACTTCACTAGGGGGCACCAGGAGGGCAGCAGGGAGATTACTTCATCGGTCCCACACTCCTCGATGACCCCTGGTTCACCCCTGACCCCTGAAAAGCATGGCTACCTGGAGCTGAGGGGCCTGCGCTCCAAACTCTACACAGTCGTCTCCGGAGACAAGGTCTTCCTCTACAAGAACATGGAGGTGAGGCTGTGGGGGTGTTTGGTCCTAGGGGTGTTTGGTCCTAGGGGTGTTTGGTCCTAGGGGTATTTGGTCCTAGGGGTATTTGATCCTAGGGGTATTTGTTCCTAGGGGTATTTGGTCCTAAGGGTTTTTGGTCCTAGGGGTATTGGGTCCTAGGGGTGTTGGGTCCTAGGGGTGTTGGGTCCTAGGGGTGTTGGGTCCTAGGGGTGTTGGGACCTAGGGGTATTTGGTCCTAGGAGTGTTGGGTCCTAGGGGTGTTGGGTCCTAGGGGTGTTGGGTCCTAGGGGTGTTGGGTCCTAGGGGTATTGGGTCCTAGGGGTATTTGGTCCTAGGGGTGTTGGGTCCTAGGGGTGTTGGGTCCTAGGGGTTTTGGGTCCTAGGGCTGTTGGGTCCTAGGGGTGTTGGGTCCTAGGGGTATTGGGTCCTAGGGGTATTGGGTCCTAGGGGTGTTGGGTCCTAGGGGTGTTGGGTCCTAGGGCTGTTGGGTCCTAGGGGTGTTGGGTCCTAGGGCTGTTGGGTTCTAGGGGTGTTGGGTCCTAGGGGTGTTGGGTCCTAGGGGTATTGGTCCTAGGGGTGCTGGTCCTAGTGGTGTTGGGTCCTAGGGGTGTTGGGTCCTAGGGGTGTTGGGTGCTAGGGGTGTTGGGTCCTAGGGGTGTTGGGTGCTAGGGGTGTTGGGTCCTAGGGGTGTTGGTCCTAGGGGTGTTGGGTGCTAGGGGTGTTGGGTCCTAGGGGTATTGGTCCTAGGGGTATTGGGTCCTAGTGGTGTTGGGTCCTAGGGGTGTTGGGTCCTAGGGGTGTTGGGTGCTAGGGGTGTTGGGTCCTAGGGGTGTTGGGTCCTAGGGCTGTTGGGTTCTAGGGGTGTTGGGTCCTAGGGGTGTTGGGTCCTAGGGGTGTTGGTCCTAGTGGTGTTGGGTCCTAGGGGTGTTGGGTCCTAGGGGTGTTGGGTCCTAGGGGTGTTGGGTGCTAGGGGTGTTGGGTCCTAGGGGTATTGGGTTCTAGGGGTGTTGGGTCCTAGGGGTGTTGGGTCCTAGGGGTGTTGGGTCCTAGGGGTATTGGTCCTAGGGGTGTTGGGTCCTAGGGGTGTTGGGTCCTAGGGGTGTTGGGTCCTAGGGGTGTTGGGTCCTAGGGGCATTGGGTCCTAGTGGTGTTTGGTCCTAGGGGTGTTGGGTCCTAGGGGTGTTGGGTCCTAGGGGTGTTGGGTCCTAGGGGTATTGGGTCCTAGTGGTGTTGGGTCCTAGGGGTGTTGGGTCCTAGGGGTGTTGGAAATAATTTATTTGGAATTAAGTATTTGACAATAGTTTTGCTATTTTGGTCACATCCTGAAATGTGTGTCTTTTGCATCCCCTTGATATTTGAAGTAGAAATTGTGCACCAATATAGAATTTTAATTCCATTCCCCTGTCACGTGAGGATTTATGGCTGATTTAAGAAGAAATCGTCAACCCTGTTACGGTCAACCCTGTTACGGTCAACCCTGTTACGGTCAACCCTGTAAAGGTCAACCCTGTCACTTTATTTGGCACTTAATAGGCACTTATTGTAGTAAAACATTTTATTTAACCTCTTGAGAAAACTTGTTTTTTATGAATTTGAACGTGTGCTCTTCATGACAGATTGTTAAAATTAGGTGACATCACAAGGTGTTTTTTGGACCAAGTTACACGTCTCCAAAGTCACCAAATTGGTGGAATGACCCATTTATTGAAATTTATTTTAAAATAAAAGTATCTGGTTTGGCCACATTTATTTAGAAAATACTCAAATGCACATCAAATACGTGTCTAAGACCACATTTAGACAGGCAGCCCAATTCTGATATTTGTTTCCATTAATTGGTGTTTTGATCCATCAGATGTGAAAAGATCCGATGGGATTGGTCAAAAGACCAATCAGTGGAAAAAAAAAAATAAGATCAGATTTGGGCTGCTTGTGTAAACGCAGCCTGACTAGCAAATACTTAATATATATGTATGTATTTGAACCCAGCTCTGATCTTGTTGTAGTGGGTGATGTCAGCTGTGTGATATGTCTGTTCTGTTTCCAGGACTACCGTCTTGGCATCGGCATCACGTCTATCGACATGAACGTAGGAAACGTGAAAGACACTGACCGCCGCAGCTTTGATCTGACAACACCCTACCGCATCTTCAGGTTTACACACACAGAAATACAAAGCAGCAAAAAAGAGTGTAGTTAGAAAGAGTGTAGTCAGTTTGACTGTGTGTGTGTGTGTGTGTGTGTGTGTGTGTGTGTGTGTGTGTGTGTGTGTGTGAAGAGAAGAGGAAGGACTAAACCACGAGGGTCTGTGTCAAGCTGTTCAGAGGTCACATCTGTGTGTGTGTGTGTGGATGTCTCATTCCGTCTCATTCTAATGTCAATGTGTGTGTATGTGTGTGTGTGTGTGTGTGTGTGTGTGTGTGTGTGTGTGTGTGTGTGTGTGTGTGTGTGTGTGTGTGTGTGTGTGGATGTCTCATTCCGTCTCATTCTAATGTCAATGTGTGTGTGTGTGTGTAGTTTTCTAGCGGATTCAGAACAACATAAAGACCAGTGGGTAGAAGCGATGCGTGAAGCGATTGGAGAGGCTCTGTCCAATAGCGAGGTGGCTAATCAAATCTGGGCGGAGCCTAGCAATGGTTGCTGTGCCGACTGTGGCGCCGCCAAACCTGAGTGGGCTGCCATCAACCTGTGTGTGGTGGTCTGCAAACGCTGTGCAGGTGAGTGTGTTAACTATCACCCAGTTGCAGAACTTTCAGATCCACTGACCTTTGGTAGGACCTATTTGTGTTATATACAGAATCCTTTATAGTGGAGCAGTCCAAGACTTATGCATTTTGTGTGTGTGTGTGTGTGTGTGTGTGTGTGTGTGTGTGTTGTAGGAGAGCACCGCGGTTTGGGCCCCAGCATCTCTAAGGTGCGCAGTCTGAAGATGGACAGGAGGGTGTGGACAGAGGAGCTTATACAGGTACACACACACACACACACACACACACACACACACACACACACACACACACACACACACACACACTAAATACTTTATTTGAATCCACCAATCAAATAACAAAAAAGGATCCAAACACTTCAAAGGTCCCTGTATGCATGGAATTGAAGAGTGCCGAAAGTACCTCCTTCTCCAAACAGCTAGACTGCCCACGACAGCTGAAACAGAACAGTACCTCCTTCTCCAAACAGCTAGACCGCCCACGACAGCTGAAACAGAACAGTACCTCCTTCTCCAAACAGCTAGACTGCCCACGACAGCTGAAACAGAACAGTACCTCCTTCTCCAAACAGCTAGACTGCCCACGACAGCTGAAACAGAACAGTACCTCCTTCTCCAAACAGCTAGACTGCCCATGGCAGCTGAAACAGAACAGTACCTCCTTCTCCAAACAGCTAGACTGCCCACGACAGCTGAAACAGAACAGTACCTCCTTCTCCAAACAGCTAGACTGACCACGACAGCTGAAACAGAACAGTACCTCCTTCTCCAAACAGCTAGACTGACCACGACAGCTGAAACAGAACAGTACCTCCTTCTCCACACAGCTAGACTGCCCACGACAGCTGAAACAGAACAGTACCTCCTTCTCCAAACAGCTAGACTGCCCATGGCAGCTGAAACAGAACAGTACCTCCTTCTCCAAACAGCTAGACTGCCCACGACAGCTGAAACAGAACAGTACCTCCTTCTCCAAACAGCTAGACTGACCACGACAGCTGAAACAGAACAGTACCTCCTTCTCCAAACAGCTAGACTGACCACGACAGCTGAAACAGAACAGTACCTCCTTCTCCACACAGCTAGACTGACCACGACAGCTGAAACAGAACAGTACCTCCTTCTCCACACAGCTAGACTGTAGCACGACAGCTGAAACAGAACAGTATTTTGGCTAACTACTGTGTCCCTCTCTAATACCCCTGCCTGTCCCTTACCTGTCCCCAAGGTGTTCCTGTTGCTAGGTAATGAGCGTCTGAACAGATTTTGGGCGGCGAACGTCCCTCCCAGCGAGGCGCTGAGTCCGACCAGCTGCAGCGAAGACCGCCGACGATTCGTCAGCTCCAAATACAGACAGGGCAAATACCGCAAATACCACCCCCTCTACGGCAACCAGGAAGAGCTTAACAACGTAAGAACAACCTTTATATAACCCTGATCTGACCTCCAAACTAACCTTAATGTAACCCTACCACATCTAAATGACAACCAGAACGATCCCATACCCCTCCAGTATCTCTCCCTCCAGTATCCACACCCCTCCAGTATCCACACCCCTCCAGTATCCACACCCCTCCAGGATCTATCCCCCTCCAGTATCTATCCCCCTCCAGTATCCACACCCCTCCAATATCCATACCCCTCCAGTATTTATCCCCCTCCAGTATCTATCCCCCTCCAGTATCTATCCCCCTCCAGTATCTATCCCCCTCCAGGATTTATCCCCCTCCAGTATCTATCCCCTCCAGTATTTTTCCCCCTCCAGTATCTATCCCCCTCCAGGATTTATCCCCCTCCAGTATCTATCCCCCTACAGTATCTATCCCCCTCCAGTATCTATCCCCCTCCAGTATCCACACCCCTCCAGTATCCACACCCCTCCAGTATCTATTCCCCTCCAGTATCCACACCCCTCCAGTATCTATCTCCAGTATCTATCCCCCTCCAATATCCACACCCCTCCAGTATCTATCCCCCTCCATCTATCCCCCTCCAGTATCCAGTCCCTCCAGTATCTATCCCCCTCCAGTATCCACACCCCTCCAGTATATATCCCCCTCCAGTATCCACACCCCTCCAGTATCTATCCCCCTCCAGTATCTATCCCCCTCCAGTATCTATCCCCCTCCAGTATCCAGTCCCTCCAGTATCTATCCCCCTCCAGTATCTATCCCCCTCCAGTATCTATCCCCCTCCAGTATCCACACCCCTCCAGTATCCACACCCCTCCAGTATCTATCCCCCTCCAGTATCCACACCCCTCCAGTATCTATCCCCCTCCAGTATCCACACCCCTCCAGTATCTATCCTCCTCCAGTATCCTCACCCCTCCAGTATATATCCCCCTCCAGTATCCACACCCCTCCAGTATCCACACCCCTCCAGTATCTATCCCCCTCCAGTATCTATCCCCCTCCAGTATCCACACCCCTCCAGTATATATCCCCCTCCAGTATCCACACCCCTCCAGTATCTATCCCCCTCCAGTATATATCCCCCTCCAGTATCCACACCCCTCCAGTATCCACACCCCTCCAGTATATATCCCCCTCCAGTATCCACACCCCTCCAGTATCTATCCCCCTCCAGTAT
This sequence comes from Oncorhynchus clarkii lewisi, assembly GCF_045791955.1. Lineage (NCBI taxonomy): Eukaryota > Metazoa > Chordata > Actinopteri > Salmoniformes > Salmonidae > Oncorhynchus > Oncorhynchus clarkii. The sequence goes on from NC_092170.1 coordinate 35,250,049, forward strand.
CTATCCCCCTCCAGTATCTAGTCCCTCCAGTATCCACACCCCTCCAGTATCTATCCCCCTCCAGTATCTAGTACCTCCAGTATCCACACCCCTCCAGTATCCATACCCCTCCAGTATCTATCCCCCTCCAGTATCCAGCCCCTCCAGTGTCTATCCCCCTCCAGTATCCAGCCCCTCCAGTGTCTATCCCCCTCCAGTATCCACACCCCTCCAGTATATATCCCCCTCCAGTATCCAGCCCCTCCAGTATCCACACCCCTCCAGTATCTATCCCCCTCCAGTATCCACACCCCTCCAGTATATATCCCCCTCCAGTATCCAGCCCCTCCAGTATCCACACCCCTCCAGTATATATCCCCCTCCAGTATCCACACCCCTCCAGTATCCACACCCCTCCAGTATCTATCCCCCTCCAGTATCTATCCCCCTCCAGTATCTAGTCCCTCCAGTATCCATACCCCTCCAGTATCTATCCCCCTCCAGTATCTAGTACCTCCAGTATCCACACCCCTCCAGTATCCAGCCCCTCCAGTATCCACACCCCTCCAGTATATATCCCCCTCCAGTATCCACACCCCTCCAGTATCCACACCCCTCCAGTATATATCCCCCTCCAGTATCCACACCTCTCCAGTATCCACACCCCTCCAGTATCTATCCCCCTCCAGTATCTATCCCCCTCCAGTATCTAGTCCCTCCAGTATCCATACCCCTCCAGTATCTATCCCCCTCCAGTATCTAGTCCCTCCAGTATCCACACCCCTCCAGTATATATCCCCCTCCAGTATCCACACCCCTCCAGTATCCACACCCCTCCAGTATCTATCCCCCTCCAGTATCTATCCCCCTCCAGTATCTAGTCCCTCCAGTATCCATACCCCTCCAGTATCTATCCCCCTCCAGTATCTAGTACCTCCAGTATCCACACCCCTCCAGTATCCAGCCCCTCCAGTACCCTTCTCTTCCATTCAGTGTGTGTGTTTCTGTGTAGTGAATGCCTTAGTGTTACAGCTCTTAGCTGGGTCAGTCAATAGCCTCTTAACCCAGTTACCAGAAGCAATGCCAACTGCACACAGCTCTCTGTCTCTCTCTCTCTGTGAGTGTGTGTGTAGATGTGTATGTGAGTGTGGGGTGTGTGTGAGTGTGGGGTGTGTGTGTGTGTGAGAATCACATTCAGCACATGACTTTGAGTGATTCCATTTTCCTCCTTAAGTGATTTAGTTAACCAGATGTTCATGCCCAGTGTGTGTGTGTGTGTGTGTGTGTGTGTGTGTGTGTGGGGGGGGGGGGGGGGGGGGGGGAGTGCAACAGAGATGTAAAGAAACTCAATATATAGGACGTTTTCTCTCTGCTTCTGATTGTTGGACTAGGATGCAACGGCATAGGGAGACACACACACACACACATACACACACACACACACACACACACAAACACCCTCTCTCTCGCTCTTCATGCGTTGAACTAAATGAATCCTTTGTTCTCCTTCTCCCCTCTCTTTTTTCTGGTCTGTTCCCGTTCTCCCTGGTCCATTCCCTGCTGCCTGGACTGTGTCTCTGTGTTCTCCCTGGTCCATTCCCTGTTGTCTGGACTGTGTCTCTCTCTGTGTTCTCCCTGGTCCATTCCCTGCTGCCTGGACTGTGTCTCTGTGTTCTCCCTGGTCCATTCCCTGTTGTCTGGACTGTGTCTCTCTCTGTGTTCTCCCTGGTCCATTCCCTGCTGCCTGGACTGTGTCTCTGTGTTCTCCCTGGTCCATTCCCTGCTGCCTGGACTGTGTCTCTCTCTGTGCTCTTCCTGGGCCTCAACCCACCTCGAGCATGTATAAGCTCATGTTGCTGACTCCACCCCTCCATCAGATGTCATCATGGTCTTTCTACAGGAATGTTCTCTAACCCCGCCCCTCCAGAGTTTTTCTCCTCCCCCTTTTATCCCTGTTTCACTGTTTGGGTCTGGTCAGTGGAGCTGAGTGTCTGGTCAGTGGAGCTGAGGGTCTGGTCTGTGGAGCTGAGGGTCTGGTCAGTGGAGCTGAGGGTCTGGTCAGTGGAGCTGAGGGTCTGGTCAGTGGAGCTGAGGGTCTGGTCAGTGGAGCTGAGGAAAGTGTTTCTCTCTGTCTCTCCTCCTCTCTTCTGTTGATGTATTTTTGTGAGGAGGGCTCTTGCATCGTCTTCACTTGGAACTATGCAGTTTGGGACACACACACACATGCACACACACACACATGCACCGGTGACATTCAAGAGGACTACACTGTCAGCTCATGGGTGAGTACACCACTGCAGTAGCTGTGTAGGACTGTGTGCTCTGTTTGTTGGCATTGTATGTTTGTGGACAAGGCCTGTTTTTGTGTTTGTGTTTGTGTGTCGTGTGTATAAAATGTGAGAGGGACAAGAATGTGTTTGAGAGTTGTATTTGAGTGTGGGTCTGAGAGTTGTATCCGAGTGTGGGTCTGAGAGTTGTATTTGAGTGTGGGTCTGAGAGTTGTATTGGAGTGTGGGTCTGAGAGTTGTATTGGAGTGTGGGTCTGAGAGTTGTATTGGAGTGTGGGTCTGAGAGTTGTATTGGAGTGTGGGTCTGAGAGTTGTATTGGAGTGTGGGTCTGAGAGTTGTACCCGAGTGTGGGTCTGAGAGTTGTATTCGAGTGTGGTTCTGAGAGTTGTATTTGAGTGTGGTTCTGAGAGTTGTATTTGAGTGTGGGTCTGAGAGTTGTATCCGAGTGTGGGTCTGAGAGTTGTATCCGAGTGTGGGTCTGAGAGTTGTATTCGAGTGTGGGTCTCAGAGTTGTATCCGAGTGTGGGTCTGAGAGTTGTATTTGAGTGTGGGTCTGAGAGTTGTATTTGAGTGTGGGTCTGAGAGTTGTATTTGAGTGTGGGTCTGAGAGTTGTACCCGAGTGTGGGTCTGAGAGTTGTATCCGAGTGTGGGTCTGAGAGTTGTATTGGAGTGTGGGTCTGAGAGTTGTATTGGAATGTGGGTCTGAGAGTTGTATTTGAGTGTGGGTCTGAGAGTTGTATCCGAGTGTGGGTCTGAGAGTTGTATTCGAGTGTGGGTCTGAGAGTTGTATTGGAGTGTGGGTCTGAGAGTTGTATTGGAGTGTGGGTCTGAGAGTTGTATTGGAGTGTGGGTCTGAGAGTTGTATTGGAGTGTGGGTCTGAGAGTTGTATTGGAGTGTGGGTCTGAGAGTTGTATTGGAGTGTGGGTCTGAGAGTTGTACCCGAGTGTGGGTCTGAGAGTTGTATTCGAGTGTGGTTCTGAGAGTTGTATTTGAGTGTGGTTCTGAGAGTTGTATTTGAGTGTGGGTCTGAGAGTTGTATTCAAGTGTGGGTCTGAGAGTTGTATCCGAGTGTGGGTCTGAGAGTTGTATCCGAGTGTGGGTCTGAGAGTTGTATTCGAGTGTGGGTCTGAGAGTTGTATCCGAGTGTGGGTCTGAGAGTTGTATCCGAGTGTGGGTCTCAGAGTTGTATTCGAGTGTGGGTCTGAGAGTTGTATTTGAGTGTGGGTCTGAGAGTTGTATTTGAGTGTGGGTCTGAGAGTTGTATCCGAGTGTGGGTCTCAGAGTTGTATCCGAGTGCGGGTCTCAGAGTTGTATCCGAGTGTGGGTCTCAGAGTTGTATTCGAGTGTGGGTCTCAGAGTTGTATTTGCGTAAGTGTGTTGAAGTGTGTAAATATGTGAGTTGGATGATTGAAATGGACGACTTCCTCTATGCTCAGCTGGAGGGAGACGTGTGACTCCATGTGTTCTTTGTATGGTCATAGCCTCCCCTTTCTGAATGGACAGTCTTGTACGAGTCAGCTCCCTCTCCCACTCTGCTGATCTATGCTGATAGCATCTTATAACACATCACGGCTAAACTACAGGGCACACGAGTAAATGAGGGATACTAAGTATATTGAAAGCAGATGCTTTCACACCGGTTAATTAAGAAATTAACATCCCATCATGCTTAAGAACGTGTGTTAAAAATGCCCAGTTGCCCATATATTTTGACTACAAGAGAATTGTGACTTTGGGTCTCAAAGGAGCATAGGGGGGGGGGGGGGGGGGTTTAAAAGGTGTGTGTCTCAGTCACCAGATCTCAACACAATTGAACTATTCTGGAGCGGCGCCTGAGGCAGAGCTTTCCACCACCATCAGCAAAATGCCAAATTATTGAATTTCTTGTGGAAGAATGGTGTCGCATCCCTCCGATAGAGTTCCAGATACTTGTAGAATCTTTGCCAAGGTGCATTGAAGCTGTTCTGGTGGCTCGTAGTGACCCAACGCCCTGTTAAGACACTTTATGTTGGTGTTTTCTTTATTTTGGCTGTTACCTATATGCCAGAATCTCATGGCACATCACAGCTAAACCATGTTAGCATCTTATAGCACATCACAGCTAAACCATGTTAGCATCTTATAACACATCACAGCTAAACCATGCTAGCATCTTATAGCACATCCCAGCTAAACCATGTTAGCATCTTATAACACATCACAGCTAAACCATACTAGCATATTATAGCACATCACAGCTAAACCATGCTAGCATCTTATAACACATCACAGCTAAACCATGCTAGCATCTTATAGCACATCACAGCTAAACTATGTTAGCATGCTATAACACATCACTGCTAAACAATGTTAGCATCTTATAGCACATCACAGCTAATCTATGTTAGCATCTTATAGCTAGCGCCAGGAGTTTTTCCTGGTCAGCTGACATGGTCAGGAAAAACTTGGATCCTAATTTGATTGCTATGCTACACAGTTATAACATAGTGAAGCTAAATTATTTCTGCTTTTCTAGCATCTCTCAGTGCAGGCTAGCACTGCTTTTACAGGGCTGCCAGTCTACCTCACAGCTAACCTCCACATGATAATTAACCTCTTTCGACTCTAGGGGGAGTATTTTCATTTTTGGAAAAAAAAACGTTCCCGTTTTAAACGGGATATTTTGTCAGGACAAGATGCTAGAATATGCAACCAACCCAGTGATTAGACAGCAACCATTGAGAATATTAATTTGACAGTGTGACTGTGGGCTGACAGTGTTATGAGACGCAGAGGTATTTGTGTGTGTGTATGGATGATTTTGGATATGTTTGTGTGTGCGAGTGGTTTAGGAATTTCTCCATATGTCTGTATTGAATATTGACATGTCTGTGTGGTTCGAACGCTACACCTCAACCTGAGCACTTGGTTCTGCCATCTTTGGTCTCTTGGGACTTCCACCCCTATGAGGGGCCGGCTTATCCCAGCCAAAGCTATTTTCTGCCCTGGCACACCAATGACCGAACAATGAATCCTTGCGCATCTTCTGAAAACGTATCTCGAGAGTATCTCGATTAGTCCTACATCACCCCCCCCCCCACCCCACCCCCCTACCGCAGAAATGTACTTACTGTGACTGTGATATGTGGTTGTCCTGCCTAGCTTCTTAGAATTAATGCACTAAGTCTTTCTGGATAAGTCTGCTAAATGACTACAATGTAAATAGTAGGTGCTGGGTGGGTGCAGGCGTGGTGTTGGCTGATTGTCTGACTTGCAGTAAACAATCTATGGGCCTGTTTCATTGGATGTGTGTCAATATGGCTCTTATATAGATCAGTTGCTAGGACACAGCTTCGATCCCTTTCTCTATCCTTACCCCTCGTATTCTCTTCTCTTTCTATCAGACCTCAGGATATGACCCAGATGCAGACAGTTCGAAATAACAAATATTTATTTACAAAACAGGGGGCAGGCAAGCTACAGATCAAGGGCAGGCAGAGGTCGATAATCCAGGGCAGAGTCTGTAAAGTACAGAACACCAGGCAGGCTCAGGGTCAGGGCAGGCATAATGGTCAAAAACCGGGAGAACTAGAAAAACAGGAGACAAGCACAAGACAGGTGAAACAGGAGATAGAGGGCTGTGAGACAGGTTTAATCATTGATACATGAAAGGTGGGATGTATACAGAGGGTTCGGTGCAATAGATGACAAACAGCAGAGGGGCTAAGGATCTTGGAGTTTAGGAAAGGGCCGATAAATCGGGGGGAAAGTTTGCGGGACTCTACCCGGAGGGGCAGATCCCGTGTGGACAGCCATACCCTCTGCCCAAGACAATAGCGGGGGAGCTGGGGTCGGGTGGCGGTTCGCCTGGTGACGATACCTGGAGGTGGTCTTGAGAAGAGTGGACCTAGCTCTCTTCCAGGTACGCCGACAGCAGCGGCCAAACATCTGGACCGAGGGTATGTTGCCCTCTTCCTCTTGCTCCGGGAAGAGCGGGGGTGATAACCAACGGAGCACTCGAAGGGCGAGAGCCCAGTGGCTAACTCGAAGGGCGAGAGCCCAGTGGCTGAGCAGGGAAGGGTGTTCCCAGGAGTACTCCACCCACACAAGTTTCTGGCTGCAGAAGGTGGGGCTGGCCGAGACAAGGCACTGAAGAGTCGTCTCCAGGTCTTGATTGTCACTCTCCGACTGGCCGTTGGATTTCGGATGAAACCAGGAGGACAGGCTGGCGGATGACCCAATGAGTGTGCAGAAGGCCTTCCAGTACCGGGACGAGAACTGAGGATCACGGTCGGTGACCATGTCCACCGGAAGTCCATGGATCCGGAAGACGTGCTGCACCATGACCTGGGCCGTCTCCTTGGCAGAAGGTAGCTTGGGGAGGGGAATGAAATGAGCGGTTTTGGAAAACCTGTCCACCACTGTGAGGATAGTGGTGTTTCCATCATACGAAGAGAGACCAGTGATGAAGTCCAGGGATATATGTGACCAGGGACGGTGAGGGACAGGAAGAGGTTGAAGGAGGCCAGTCGGAGCTTGCAGAGGAGTCTTGTTTTGACAGTGCAGGCGGCGATGAACGCGGAGACGTCCGGGACCATGGTGGGCCACCAAAATAAAGCATTGTCGCACAAAGGCCAGGGTCTGACGGGAGCCAGGGTGGCAGGCAAGCCTGGAAGAAGGAGCCCTTTCCAGAACCGGGGAGTGGGCTGCGTCTGGGACAAACATCTGATTAGCCGGAGCTCGACTGGGAACGCTGTACCTCACTGACCTGGTTCTCTATTCCCCAGACGAGGGTAGCCGCCAGGCTCGAGGTAGGAAGAATAGTCTCGGGGCCCGAGGGTGTAGATGTGGGGCTATAGTGGCGTGAAAGCATGTCCGATTTAACATTCTTAGACCCTGGCTGGTAGGAGATGGTGAAGTTGAACAGGGTGAACAACAGGGCCTATCGCGCTTGCCTGGAGTTGAGACGCTTGGCGGTACAGAGATATTCCAGGTTCTTGTGGTCCGTCCACACTGTGAATGGAAGTTCCGCCCCCTCTAACCAGTGTCTCCACTCCTCCAATGTCATCTTCACTGGGAGTAGTTCTCGATTCCCCACATCATAATTCCTCTCCGTGGCGGTAAGAGGATGGAAGGAGAAGGTGCAGGGATGCAGCTTAAGGTCCAGGGCAGAACACTGGGACAAGACGGCCCCCACTTCGACATTCGACGCGTCTAGGAAAGCCCAGTCAGCAGCTGGGGACCACGTGAATGGGACCTTGGGAGAGGTGAGTGCTGACAGGGGTTAAGCCAGGGTGCTAGAACCCCAGAAAAAAACGGAAATAGAAATAGGCAAATCCTAAGAGACGTTGCAGCTGCACTGGACGTGGGCTTGGGCCAATCCACCACCGATCTCAATGTTCCGGGATCCATCTGCACATTCCGAGCAGAGATGATGTATCCAAGGAAGGTGATGGTGGAGCATTGGAATTTGCATTTTTCGGCTTTGACAAAAAGCTGGGTCTCCAGGAGACGCTGGAGGACATGGAGGACGTGTTCTTGAGCCGAGCGGGAAAAAATGAGGATGTCGTCCAGGTAGACGAACACGAACCGGTTCAACATGCATCGGAGAATGTTATTAACCAGGGCCTGGAACACTGCAGGAGCATTGGTCAGACCGAATGGCATCACCAGGTTTTCATAATGTCCGCTAGCAGTGTTGAAGGCTGTCTTTCAGTCCCGTATCTGTACCAGGTGATAGGTGTTCTGCAGGTCCAACTTAGAGAAGATGGACTGCTGGTACAGGGAATACAGCTGTCCCCGGGGTGGTGTAGTGCCCGGGAGAAGGTCGGACCCGCAGTCATAGGGTAGACGCGGAGGAAGCGACGTGTCCCAGGCCTTGCTGAAAACCTCCCGTAGGTCCTGGTACTCCGCGAGAACGGTGGAGAGGTCTGAGGCTTCTTCCGAGCCCACAGGAAGATGTCCCGGGGCAGGCTGCGCCGACTTCAGACAATGGGCGCGGCAGAACGGGCTCCAGCCAATGATAGTACCAGTAGTCTTTTGATAAGGGGATTGTGGCGCTGGAGCCAAGAAAACCCCAATACCCCGGGAACCTGAGGAGACTTGATGAGCATCAACTTAATAGACTCAGTGTGGTTCCCAGACACACACAGGTGGATAGGAGTAGTATTGTGGGTGACCCTGCCTATAGAGTGCCCATCCTGTGCTCTAACGTCCATGGGAATGGAGAGGGGCTGAGTGGGGATGCCCAGCTCAAACACCAGGGTGGCGTCCATGAAACTCGTCGGCCCCAGAGTCAATGAGAGCCCGGAGAGATTTTGACTAGTTGCCCCACAGGAGGATGGCATGGAGAGGGGTGTGAGTAAGGGTAGAAGAAAAAATGTATGGTTCACCAGAGTACTCGTACCTACTGATGAACATGGTCCTTTTAATGGACACATAAATCAAATCAAATCAAATCAAATCAAATTTTATTTGTCACATACACATGGTTAGCAGATGTTAATGCGAGTGTAGCGAAATGCTTGTGCTTCTAGTTCCGACAATGCAGTAATAACAAGTAATCTAACTAACAATTCCAAAACTACTGTCTTGTACACAGTGTAAGGGGATAAAGAATATGTACATAAGGATATATGAATGAGTGATGGTACAGAGCAGCATAGGCAAGATACAGTAGATGGTATCGAGTACAGTATATACATATGAGATGAGTATGTAAACAAAGTGGCATAGTTAAAGTGGCTAGTGATACATGTATTACATAAGAATATAGTCGATGATATAGAGTACAGTATATACGTATGCATATGAGATGAATAATGTAGGGTAAGTAACATTATATAAGGTAGCATTGTTTAAAGTGGCTAGTGATATATTTACATCATTTCCCATCAATTCCCATTATTAAAGTGGCTGGAGTTGAGTCAGTGTCAGTGTGTTGGCAGCAGCCACTCAATATTAGTGGTGGCTGTTTAACAGTCTGATGGCCTTGAGATAGAAGCTGTTTTTCAGTCTCTCGGTCCCAGCTTTGATGCACCTGTACTGACCTCGCCTTCTGGATGATAGCGGGGTGAACAGGCAGTGGCTCGGGTGGTTGATGTCCTTGATGATCTTTATGGCCTTCCTGTGACATCGGGTGGTGTAGGTGTCCTGGAGGGCAGGTAGTTTGCCCCCGGTGATGCGTTGTGCAGACCTCACTACCCTCTGGAGAGCCTTACGGTTGAGGGCGGAGCAGTTGCCGTACCAGGCGGTGATACAGCCCGACAGGATGCTCTCGATTGTGCTTCTGTAGAAGTTTGTGAGTGCTTTTGGTGACAAGCCGAATTTCTTCAGCCTCCTGAGGTTGAAGAGGCGCTGCTGCGCCTTCTTCACAATGCTGTCTGTGTGAGTGGACCAATTCAGTTTGTCTGTGATGTGTATGCCGAGGAACTTAAAACTTGCTACCCTCTCCACTACTGTTCCATCGATGTGGATAGGGGGGTATTCCCTCTGCTGTTTCCTGAAGTCCACAATCATCTCCTTAGTTTTGTTGACGTTGAGTGTGAGGTTATTTTCCTGACACCACACTCCGAGGGCCCTCACCTCCTCCCTGTAGGCCGTCTCGTCGTTGTTGGTAATCAAGCCTACCACTGTTGTGTCGTCCGCAAACTTGATGATTGAGTTGGAGGCGTGCGTGGCCACGCAGTCGTGGGTGAACAGGAAGTACAGGAGAGGGCTCAGAACGCACCCTTGTGGGGCCCAGTGTTGAGGATCAGTGGGGAGGAGATGTTGTTGCCTACCCTCACCACCTGGGGGCGGCCCGTCAGGAAGTCCAGTACCCAGTTGCACAGGGCGGGGTCGAGACCCAGGGTCTCGAGCTTGATGACGAGCTTGGAGGGTACTATGGTGTTGAATGCCGAGCTGTAGTCGATGAACAGCATTCTCACATAGGTATTCCTCTTGTCCAGATGGGTTAGGGCAGTGTGCAGTGTGGTTGAGATTGCATCGTCTGTGGACCTATTTGGGCGGTAAGCAAATTGGAGTGGGTCTAGGGTGTCAGGTAGGGTGGAGGTGATATGGTCCTTGACTAGTCTCTCAAAGCACTTCATGATGACGGAAGTGAGTGCTACGGGGCGGTAGTCGTTTAGCTCATTTACCTTAGCTTTCTTGGGAACAGGAACAATGGTGGCCCTCTTGAAGCATGTGGGAACAGCAGACTGGTATAGGGATTGATTGAATATGTCCGTAAACACACCGGCCAGCTGGTCTGCGCATGCTCTGAGGGCGCGGCTGGGGATGCCGTCTGGGCCTGCAGCCTTGCGAGGGTTAACACGTTTAAATGTCTTACTCACCTCGGCTGCAGTGAAGGAGAGACCGCATGTTTTCGTTGCAGGCCGTGTCAGTGGCACTGTATTGTCCTCAAAGCGGGCAAAAAAGTTATTTAGTCTGCCTGGGAGCAGGACATCCTGGTCCGTGACTGGGCTGGATTTCTTCCTGTAGTCCGTGATTGACTGTAGACCCTGCCACATGCCTCTTGAGTCGTTGAATTGAGATTCTACTTTGTCTCTGTACTGACGCTTAGCTTGTTTGATAGCCTTGCGGAGGGAATAGTTGCACTGATTGTATTCGGTCATGTTACCAGACACCTTGCCCTGATTAAAAGCAGTGGTTTGCGCTTTCAGTTTCACGCGAATGCTGCCATCAATCCACGGTTTCTGGTTAGGGAATGTTTTAATCGTTGCTATGGGAACGACATCTTCAACGCACGTTCTAATGAACTCGCACACCGAATCAGCGTATTCGTCAATGTTGTTGTCTGACGCAATACGAAACATGTCCCAGTCCACGTGATGGAAGCAGTCTTGGAGTGTGGAGTCAGCTCGGTCGGACCAGCGTTGGACAGACCTCAGCGTGGGAGCCTCTTGTTTTAGTTTCTGTCTGTAGGCAGGGATCAACAAAATGGAGTCGTGGTCAGCTTTTCCGAAAGGGGGGCGGGGCAGGGCCTTATATGCGTTGCGGAAGTTAGAGTAACAATGATCCAAGGTCTTTCCACCCCTGGTTGCGCAATCGATATGCTGATAAAATTTAGGGAGTCTTGTTTTCAGATTAGCTTTGTTAAAATCCCCAGCTACAATGAATGCAGCCTCCGGATAAATGGTTTCCAGTTTGCAAAGAGTCAAATAAAGTTCATTCAGAGCCATCGATGTGTCTGCTTGGGGGGGGATATATACGGCTGTGATTATAATCGAAGAGAATTCTCTTGGTAGATAATGCGGTCTACATTTGATTGTGAGGAATTCTAAATCAGGTGAACAGAAGGATTTGAGTTCCTGTATGTTTCTTTCATCACACCATGTCACGTTAGCCATAAGGCATACGCCCCCGCCCCTCTTCTTACCAGAAAGATGTTTGTTTCTGTCTGCGCGAAGCGTGGAGAAACCCGTTGGCTGCACCGCCTCGGATAGCGTCTCTCCAGTGAGCCACGTTTCCGTGAAGCAAAGAAAGTTACAGTCTCTGATGTCCCTCTGGAATGCTACCCTTGCTCGGATTTCATCATAATGACGGGCAGTTCTGCAATATAGACAACTCTGGGTCTGCGTAAGCGTTAAGTTGGAGGCAGCCTAGCTCTGACGAGTTGCATCGGCTCCGGAAAAGGCGAGCCGGCAGACCTCCTCTCCCTCCTACGTTCCCGTAGCCGCCCATCGATTCAGATGGTCAAGGCGATGAGCGAGTCGAGATCCGTAGGCAGCTCCCGGGCAGCGAGCTCGTCCTTAACCTCCTCCGATAATCCATGTAGGAATGTGCGGATAGTCCTCCACACTGCAGGGGTCTTGGCGGAGCTGGAGTAACTTCCGGGCAGCCTCTCTCCCGGACAATGGAGAATCAAAAACCTTTTTTACCTCAGCTACGAACTCCTCCAGACTGAAACATACAGCAGATCATTGTTCTCACACCGCCGTAGCCCAGGCGAGAGCCCTCCTGGACATTAGTGTTATGAAATACGCTATCTTCAAGCGGTCTGAGGGAAAGGACAAGGGCTGCAGCTCGAAGATGAGGGAACACTGGGCAGCTCGAAGATGAGAGAACACTGGGCAGTTCGAAGATGAGGGAACACTGGAAGAGAAACTCCCGTCAGGTTCCTGACCTTCCAGCAAAGCGTTCTGGAGGAGGTAAGCGGGGTTCTCGAGAAGCCTGGATGGCCTGGAGAGACGCACTGCCGACAGCTGTTTTACTGAGGAGCTGGGAGGTTACTGTCGTGGCTGGCTGCCTCACACCAATTCATTCAAGGCTCGGTCATGGTGTTCTGCTAAGGTCTGGAACCCTTCCATAAGACCTCAAAGTAACTCCTCGTGTCTCCTAATGGAGGCTCCTTGGGAGGAGACGGTGTTGCAGAGCTGGTCCGAGTCTGCTGTGTCAGTCAGTCATGGCCAGTTCCTACTATCAGACCTCAGGATAAGACCCAGATGCAGACCGTTCGAAATAACAAATGTTTATTTACAAAACAGGGGGCAGGCAAACGACAGGTCAAGGGCAGGCAGAGGTCGATAATCCAGGAGTCTGTGAGGTACAGAACAGCAGGCAGGCTCAGGGTCAGGGCAGGCAGAATGGTCAAAAACCAGGAGAACTAAAATAAAACAGGAACTAATGAGAAACAGGGGTACGGGAAAAACGCTGGTAGACTTGATGAGACAAGACAAACTGGCAACAGCCAAACAGAAAACACATGCACAGGAGATAACGGGGAAGATGGGCGACACCTGGAGGGGGTGGAGACAAGCACAAAACAGGTGAAACAGATCAGTGTGTGAGACTTTCTCTGTCCTGTCCCCTCTTATTCTCCCCTCTTTCTCTATCCTTTCCCCTCTTATTCTACCCTCTTTCTCTATCCTTTCCCCTCTTATTCTCCCCTCTTTCTCTCTCCTTTCCCCTCTTATTCTCCCCTATTTCTCTCTCCTTTCCCCTCTTATTCTCCCCTCTTTCTCTCTCATTTCCCCTCTTATTCTCCCCTCTTTCTCTATCATTTCCCCTCTTATTCTCTCCTCTTTCTCTCTCCTTTCCCCTCTTATTCTCCCCTCTTTCTCTCTCCTTTCCCCTCTTATTCTCCCCTCTTTCTCTCTCCTTTCCCCTCTTATTCTCCCCTCTTTCTCTCTCCTTTCCCCTCTTATTCTCCTCTCTTTCTCTCTCCTTTCCCCTCTTATTCTCCTCTTTCTCTATCCTTTCCTCTCTTATTCTCCTCTCTTTCTCTGTCCTGTCCCCTCTTATTCTCCTCTTTCTCTATCCTTTCCCCTCTTATTCTAATATCTTTGTTGCCTGTTTCTCTATTTTCTCTCTTTGCCCTATTTCTCTTCTCCCAAATGTTTAAATTATTTTTCTCCTCTCTTTCTTTCATATCACACTCTCTCTGTTTTTCTCCTCAGCCTTGTTTTCCCTCTCTGTCTGCTATGTCTCTCTGTCTGCTATGTCTCTCTGTCTGCTATGTCTCTCTGTCTGCTATGTCTCTCTGTCTGATAGGTCTCTCTGTCTGATAGGTTTCTCTGTCTGATAAGTCTCTCTGTCTGCTGGGTCTCTGTCTGCTGGGTCTCTCTGTCTGCTGGGTCTCTCTGTCTGATAGGTTTCTCTTTCTGATAGGGCTCTCTGTCTGATAGGGCTCTCTGTCTGATAGGTCTCTCTGTATGATAAGTCTCTGTCTGCTACAGTAGGTCTCTCTGTCTGCTGGGTCTCTCTGTCTGATAGGTTTCTCTGTCTGATAGGTCTCTCTGTCTGATAGGTCTCTCTGTCTGATAGGTCTCTCTGTCTGATAGGTCTCTCTGTCTGATAGGTCTCTTTGTCTGATAGGTATCTCTGTCTGATAGGGCTCTCTGTCTGATAGGGCTCTCTGTCTGATAGGGCTAGGGCTCTCTGTCTGATAGGTCTCTCTGTCTGATAGGCCTCTCTGTCTAATTGGTCTCTCTGTCTGCTACAGTAGGTCTCTCTGTCTGCTACAGTAGGTGTCTATGTCTGCTACACCAGGTCTCTCTGTCTGCTGGTCTCTCTGTCTGATAGATCTCTGTCTGCAACAGTAGGTCTCTCTGGTGAGGTAATGCTGGAACAGATGGATCACACTTCTTTCTTCCTGTCTTGTGTGTCTGTATTGTGTGAATGTGTTTGTGTGGCTCCTCTGCTTGCCAAGCATGTGTAACATTTGTTATTTTGCGGATGGAGGGAATGGGGAGGATAGAGGCAAGGGGTATCTGTAATCACTTTCCTTTCAGAGACACACCCAGGGTATAGAGTGCACTCCACACGGCCCTCAGAAAAATCATTCTCTCTCTGTGTTTCGCTCTCTCTATCTTGTTCTCTTTCTTTCTTTCTCTCTAGCTCTCCAGGGGTTGTGTAAAAGTCTTTGATTCCTCCCTGTGTCTGTGTGCATGTTTGCTAATGTGTGAGGGCTAGAAGTCCTGGAGAAGAAAAATATGTAGGAGAAGGAGAGAGTAGGAGAAGGAGAGAGCAGGAGAAGGAGAGAGCAGGAGAAGGAGAGAGCAGGAGAAGGAGAGAGCAGGAGAAGGAGAGAGCAGGAGAAGGGAGAGTAGGAGAAGGACAGGGTAGAAGAAGGAGAGAGTAGGATAAGGGGAGAGCAGGAGAAGGGGAGAGCAGGATAAGGGGAGAGCAGGAGAAGGAGAGAGCAGGAGAAGGATAGAGCAGGAGAAGGATAGAGCAGGAGAAGGGGAGAGCAGGAGAAGGGGAGAGCAGGAGAAGGAGAGAGCAGGAGAAGGAGAGAGCAGGAGAAGGATAGAGCAGGAGAAGGGAGAGAATTGAGTAGAGAGGGAGGAAGGAGAGAAGGGAAGAGACAGAGGAGTGACATGGAAGTGTGGAATCCCCCAATCACACCAAAACGATGTGGGTTGTTGATTCAGAGAGAGTACAGCAGCATCATTGTGTGTGTGCTTGTAATAAGGTGTGTGTTACTGTGTTGGGTTGTGCTCCAGCTGGAAGGCTACATTGAGCTCAGCTGTAAAAACATCCTCCTCCCTGTTTTGTATCTCTCCTGGTCTCTATCTTTCTCTCAACGGGGCAGTCACCCTCTTAAAACCTGACTGGTTTTAATTTCCTCCCATGATTCCCAGTTAACCTGTCCCCTCACCCCGTTTAGTCTTATCCCGACCCTGTCCCCTGGTCCCTTACCCTGTCCCCCTCACCTTAAAGTCCTCAGAGATGTGAGTCATTGGTGTCAGTTGAGAAACAGTGGATTGTTCTGAACCACAGCTGTGAGTCAGCTGCACCACTGCTTTGCCCAACAACAACAGGTGGACTGTGAGTTGGTGTGAAATGTGTAGGCTTGTGGAATGTCGTAGGTTATGATGTCATAATGTTGTACAACTGTCTGAGACCCTGAACTATGAATTGAGAAACAAGTTCACTAATACTGCTGTGACAGCTACAGTGACGGTCTAATACTGCTGTGAGACCTACAATGACAGTCTAATACTGCTGTGACAGCTACAATTACAGTCTAATACTGCTGTGACAGCTACAGTGACAGTCTGATACTGCTGTGAGATCTACAATGACAGTATAATACTGCTGTGACAGCTACAATTACAGTCTAATACTGCTGTGACAGCTACAATTACAGTCTAATACTGCTGTGACAGCTACAAATACAGTCTAGTACTGCTGTGACAGCTACAATGACAGTTTGGTCACTGCTGTTTCAAGCAAAAAGCTCAGACTCAGCATAGCAGCAATGTTACTTCCTCCTCGCTAACACTGACAAAGTGATCAAAACATTTTCTGAATTTGAAACAGTTATCCCACCCTAACCTCTCCCCCCCCTCTCTCTCCCCTCTCTCCTCCCCCCTCTCTCTCTCCCCTCTCTCTCTCCCCTCTCTCCCCCTCTCTCTCCCCCCTTTCCCCTTCTCTCCCCCCTCTCTCTCCCCCCTTTTCCCCTCTCTCTCCCCCCTCTCTCTCCCCCCCCCCTCTCTCTCTCTCCTCCCCCTCTCTCTCTCCCCCCTCTCTCTCTCCCCCCTTTCCCCTTCTCCCCCCCTCTCTCTCCCCCCTTTCCCCCTCTCTCCCCCCTCTCTCTCTCCAGGCCCTGTGTATAAACGTGCAGTGCAGTGATGTCCTGGAGACCTTATGTCTGGTGTTCTGTGGAGCTGATGTGAACTGTTCTACTGGCCAGGCTGACTGTCCCTCCCCCCTCGCCCTGGCACTCGCCCACAACCAGAAACTACAGGCCCAGTTCCTCTCACACAACCTCAACACAGGTATTTACATGTTGTATTCCAGTGTAATAATGAGTGTGCATGTTGACAGTGTGTTGTTGTGTGTCTGCAGAGCTGCCTCGGTCGGAGGTGACCGGGGCCATGGAGCCTCAACACTATTCACCACAGCACCCCGTCACTCACAATGGCTTCCTTTTCAAGACCGCCTCCATGGCCCGGCCTATCACGGAGCGTAAGGCCAGGGAGGGTGAGCCAATCACACACACACACACATCTCCCCTAGTTTCTTCCTTAGTCCCCTAGTCCCTTCCCTAGTCCCCTTGTCTCCTAGTTCCCTCCCCTAGTCCCATCCTCTAGTGCCCTAGTCTCAGAGTACCCTCCCATATTCCCTACCCCTAGTCTCTTAGTCCCTTCCCCTAGTCTCTTAGTCCCTTCCCCTAGTCTCTTAGTCCCTTCACATAGTCTCTTAGTCCCTTCCCCTAGTCTCTTAGTCCATTCTTCTAGTCCCTTCCCCTAGTCCCTTCCCCTAGTCCCTCACTCTAGTCCCTTCTCCTAGTCCTTCCATCAGTCCCTTCCCCTAGTCTCTTAGTCCCTTCCCCTAGTCTCTTAGTCCCTTCCCCTAGTCTCTTAGTTCCTATCCCCTAGTCCCTCCCCTAGTCCTTCCATCAGTCCATTCCCCTAGTCCTTCCATCAGTCCCTTCCCCTAGTCCCTCCCCTAGTCTCTTAGTCCCTTCCCCTAGTCTCTTAGTCCATTCCCCTAGTCCCTCCCCTAGTCCTTCCATCAGTCCCTTCCCCTAGTCCCTTCCCCCTAGTCCCTTCCCCTAGTCCCTTCCCCTAGTCCCTTCCCCTAGTCCTTCCATCAGTCCCTTCCCCTAGTATCTTAGTCCCTTCCCCTAGCCCCTTCCCCTAGTCCCTTCCCCTAGTCCTTCCATCAGTCCCTTCCCCTAGTCTCTTAGTCCCTTCCCCTAGTCCCTTCCTCTAGTCCCTCCCCCTAGTCCTTTCCTCTAGTCCCTTCCCCTAGTCTCTTAGTCCCTTCCTCTAGTCCCTTCCCCTAGTCCCTTCCCCTAGTCTCTTAGTCCCTTCCTCTAGTCCCTTCCCCTAATCCCTTCCCCTAGTCTCTTAGTCCCTTCCTCTAATCCCTTCCCCTAGTCCCTTCCTCAAGTCCCTTCCCCTAGTCCCTCGATCCAGTCCCTTCCCCCAGTCCCTTCCCCTAGTCCCTTCATCCAGTCCCTTCCCCAAGTCCCTTCCTCTAGTCCCTTCCCCTAGTCTCTTAGTCCCTTCCCCTAGTCCCTTCCTCAAGTCCCTTCCCCTAGTCCCTTCATCCAGTCCCTTCCCCTAGTCCCTTCCCCTAGTCCCTCCATGCAGTCCGTTCCCCTAGTCCCTTTCCATAGTCCCTCCATCCAGTCTCTTCCCCCAGTTCCTTCCCCTAGTCCCTTCCCCTAGTCCTTCCATCCAGTCCCTTCCCCTAGTCCTTCCATCCAGTCCCTTCCCCTAGTCCTTCCATCCAGTCCCTTCCCCTAGTCCCTCCACCCAGTCCCTTCCCCTAGTCCCTTCCCCTAGTCCTTCCATCCAGTCCCTTCCTCAAGTCCCTTCCCCTAGTCCCTTCCCCTAGTCCCTCCATCCAGTCCCTTCCCCCAGTCCCTTTCCCTAGTCCCTCCATCCAGTCCCTTCCCCCAGTTCCTTCCCCCAGTCCCTTCCCAGTCCCTTCCCCTTGTCCCTTCCCCTAGTCCCTCCATCCAGTCCCTTCCCCTACTCCCCCCATCCAGTCCCTTCCCCTAGTACCTCCATCCAGTCCCTTCCCCTAGTCCCTCCATCCAGTCCCTTCCCCTAGTCCTTCCATCCAGTCCCTTCCCCAAGTCCCTCCATCCAGTCCCTTCCCCTAATCCCTCCACCCAGTCCCTTCCCCTAGTCCCTCCATCCAGTCCCTTCCCCTAGTCCTTCCATCCAGTCCCTTCCCCTAGTTCTTCCATCCAGTCCCTTCCCCTAGTCCCTCCATCCAGTCCCTTCCCCTAGTCCTTCCATCCAGTCCCTTTCCCAATTCTCTCCATCCAGTCCCTTCCCCAAGTCCCTCCATCCAGTCCCTTCCCCAAGTCCCTCCATCCAGTCCCTTCCCCTAGTCCCTCCATCCAGTCCCTTCCCCTAGTCCTTCCATCCAGTCCCTTCCCCAAGTCCCTCCATCCAGTCCCTTCCCCTAGTCCCTCCATCCAGTCCCTTCCCCTAGTCCTTCCATCCAGTCCCTTCCCCTAGTCCCTCCATCCAGTCCCTTCCCCTAGTCCTTCCATCCAGGCTCTTCCCCTAGTCCCTCCATCCAGTCCCTTCCCCTAGTCCCTCCATCCAGTCACTCCCCCTAGTCCCTCCATCCAGTCCCTTTCCATAGTCCCTTCCCCTAGTCCCTCCATCCCTTCCCCTAGTCCCTTCCCCTAGTCCCTCCATCCAGTCCCTTCCCCTAGTCCCTTTCCCTAGTCCCTCCATCCAGTGCCTTCCCCTAGTCCCTTCCCCTAGTCCCTCCATCCAGTCCCTTCCCCTAGTCCCTTGATCCAGTCCCTTCCCCTAGTCGCTTCCCCTAGTCCCTCCATCCAGTCCCTTCCCCTAGTCCCTCCATCCAGTCCCTTCCCCTAGTCCCTCCATCCAGTCCCTTCCCCTAGTCCCTTCCCGTAGTCCCTTCCCCTAGTCCCTTCCCCTAGTCTCTTCCCCTAGTCCCTTCCCCTAGTCCCGCCATCCATTCCCTCCATCCCTTCCCCTAGTCCCTCCATCCAGTCCCTTCCCCTAGTCCCTGCATCCAGTCCCTCCATCCCTTCCCCTAGTCCCTTCCCCTAGTCCCTCCATCCAGTCCCTTCCCTTAGTCCCTTCCCCTAGTCCCTCCATCCAGTCCCTTCCCCTAGTCCCTTGATCCAGTCCCTTCCCCTAGTCCCTCCATCCAGTCCCTCCATCCCTTCCCCTAGTCCCTTCCCCTAGTCCCTCCATCTAGTCCCTTCCCTTAGTCCCTTCCCCTAGTCCCTCCATCCAGTCCCTTCCCCTAGTCCCTTCCCCTAGTCCCTCCATCCAGTCCCTTCCCCTAGTCCCTTGATCCAGTCCCTTCCCCTAGTCCCTCCATCCAGTCCCTTTTCTTAGTCCCTCCCCTAGTCCCTTCCCCTAGTCCCTCCCCTAGTCCCTTCCCCTAGTCCCTCCATCCAGTCCCTTCCCCTAGTCCTTCCATCCAGTCCATTCCCCTAGTCCCTCCCCTAGTCCCTTCCCCTAGTCCCTTCCCCTAGTCCCTTCCCCTAGTCCATCCAGTCCCTCCACCCAGTCCCTTCCCCTAGTCCCTCCATCCAGTCCCTCCATCCATTCCCTTCCCCTAGTCCCTCCATCCATTCCCTTCCCCTAGTCCCTCCATCCAGTCCCTTCCCCTAGTCCTTTCCCCTAGTCCCTCCATCCAGTCCCTTCCCCTAGTCCCTCCATCCAGTCGCTTCCCCTAGTCCCTTCCCCTAGTCCCTCCATCCAGTCCCTTCCCCTAGTCACTTCCCCTAGTCCCTCCATCCAGTCCCTTCCCCTAGTCCCTCCATCCACTCCCTTCCCCTAGTCGCTTCCCCTAGTCCCTCCATCCAGTCCCTTCCCCTAGTCCCTCCATCCAGTCCCTTCCCCTAGTCGCTTCCCCTAGTCCCTCCACCCAGTCCCTTCCCCTAGTCCCTCCATCCAGTCCCTTCACCCAGTCCCTTCCCCTAGTCCCTCCACCCAGTCCCTTCCCCTAGTCCCTCCATCCAGTCCCTTCCCCTAGTCGCTTCCCCTAGTCCCTCTATCCAGTCCCTTCCCCTAATCCCTTCCCCTAGTCTCTTAGTCCCTTCCTCTAATCCCTTCCCCTAGTCCCTCCACCCAGTCCCTTCCCCTAGTCCCTCCATCCAGTCCCTTCACCCAGTCCCTTCCCCTAGTCCCTCCACCCAGTCCCTTCCCCTAGTCCCTCCATCCAGTCCCTCCACCCAGTCCCTTCCCCTAGTCCCTCCATCCAGTCCCTCCATCCATTCCCTTCCCCTAGTCCCTCCATCCAGTCCCTTCCCCTAGTCCCTCCATCCAGTCCCTTCCCCTAGTCCTTTCCCCTAGTCCCTCCATCCAGTCCCTTCCCCTAGTCCCTCCATCCAGTCGCTTCCCCTAGTCCCTTCTCCTAGTCCCTCCATCCAGTCCCTTCCCCTAGTCCCTCCATCCAGTCCCTTCCCCTAGTCACTTCCCCTAGTCCCTCCATCCAGTCCCTTCCCGTAGTCCCTCCATCCAGTCCCTCCATCCAGTCCCTCCATCCAGTCCCTTCCCCTAGTCCCTCCATCCAGTCCCTTCCCCTAGTCCCTTCCCCTAGTCCCTCCATCCAGTCCCTTCCCCCAGTCCCTTCCTCTCACCTAGCTCAAGGTGATGATGCTGGCTTGGTCAAAGTGTGTCCTCTGTGTATGATGTCCTCTGGTTGCTCCTGTTTCTGCAGAGTTCAGTCGTCGCTGGTGTATGTTAAATGATGGGAACTTTAGTTACTATGAGAGTGACAAGAACTCCACGCCCAACGGAACCCTGAAGTCTACAGAGATAGTCTGTCTGGCTGTCAACACACCAGAGAGACATGGGTAGCTACCTATCACTCTTTCATCACTTTAACCAAGTCTGTCCCTCTTTACAAAATCATTTTCATTTGATTCATTGACTTGGCGAAGAAAAATAAGAAAAATCTCCCTCTCTCTCTCTTTCTCTGTTCTGTCTCCCTCTCTCTCTCTCTTTCTCTCTCTCCCTCACCCTCCCGCTCCCTCTCTTTCTCTCTCTCCCTCACCCTCCCGCTCTCTCTCTTTCTCTCTCTCCCTCACCCTCCCGCTCTCTCTCTTTCTCTCTCTCCCTCACCCTCCCGCTCTCTCTCTTTCTCTCTCTCCTCACCCTCCCGCTCTCTCTCTTTCTCTCTCTCCCTCACCCTCCCGCTCTCTCTCTTTCTCTCTCTCTCTCCCTCTCCCGCTCTCTGTCTCTCTCTCTCTCTCTCTCCCTCACCTGCTCTCTCTCACCCGCTCTCTCCCTCCCGCTCTCTTTCTCTCTCTCTCTCCCTCTCCTTCTCTCTCTCTCTCTCCCTCACCCGCTCTCTCTCACCTGCTCTCTCCCTCCCGCTCTCATTCTCTCTCTCTCTCCCTCACCCGCTCTCTCTCTCCCGCTCTTTTTCTCTCTCTCTCTCCCTCACCCGCTCTCCCTCTCCCGCTCTCTTTCTCTCCCTCTCCCGCTCTCTTTCTCTCTCTCTCCCTCTCTCGCTCTCTTTCTCTCTCTCTCTCCCTCTCCCGCTCTCTCTCTCTGTCTCTCTCTATTCAATTCAATTCAATTCAATTCAAGGGCTTTATTGACATGGAAAACATGTGTTAACATTGCCAAAGCAAGTGAGGTAGACAACATACAAAGTGAATATATAAAGTGAAAAACAACAAAAATTAACAGTAAACATTACACATACAGAGGTTTCAAAACAGTAAAGACATTACAAATGTCATATTATATATATATACAGTGTTTTAACAATGTACAAATGGTTAAAGGACACAAGATAAAATAAATAAGCATAAATATGGGTTGTATTTACAATGGTGTGTGTTCTTCACTGGTTGCCCTTTTCTCGTGGCAACAGGTCACAAATCTTGCTGCTGTGATGGCACACTGTGGAATTTCACCCAGTAGATATGGGAGTTTTTCAAATTTGGATTTGTTTTCGAATTCTTTGTGGATCTCTATCTCTCTCTCTCTCTCTCTCTCTCTCTCTCTCTCTCTCTCTCTCAGCTATGACCATACATTTGAGCTGTACTCAGACTCTGAGCGTATCTATCTCTTTGGCACTGATGACCCAGACAGCCACAGGGAGTGGGTTAAATCTATCACCAAGGTAACCACACACTCACAGTGATCTCTCACCTAGGTAATCAAGGTTCAGAAATGGGATGTGTCCTGAAACATCTTTATCTCTTTCCCCGCCCCCTCTTCTCCCCAGACGTTTATTCCATCCAATGCAGAGGGCCTGTTGAGGCTGGCTTTTGAAAGGATTGGCCGGCTGCGGTATAAAGACGGGCTGAATCTACAGAGCCCTCGGGTTGGCTGGTTCGCTCTGGTCGGCTCCTCCCTCCATGCCTACCTAGAGGACAGTGTGGAAGAGGAGGAGATACACCTACGCAAACTACAGGAGCTCTGTGAGTTCTCTCTCTCTCTCTCTCTCTCTCTCTCTCTCTGTTCTCTCTCTGTTCTCTCTCTCTCTCTCTCTCCCTCTGTTCTCTCTCTCTCTCTCTCTCTCTCTCTCTGTCTCTCTCTCTCTGTTCTCTCTCTCTCTCTCTCTCTCTCTGTTCTCTCTCTCTCCCTCTGTTCTCTCTCTCTGTTCTCTCTCTGTTCTCTCTCTCTCTGCTCTCTCTCTCTCTCTCTCTCTGTTCTCTCTCTCTCTCTCTCTGTTCTCTCTCTCTCCCTCTGTTCTCTCTCTCTCTGTTCTCTCTCTGTTCTCTCTCTGTTCTCTCTCTGTTCTCTCTCTGTTCTCTCTCTCTCTCTCTCTCTCTCTCTCTCTCTCTGTGTTTGTACCATCATAACATTAAATGGTTCCATATGTGTGTGTTAACTTGTTGTGTGTTTGTCCCAGCGATCCAGCAGGAGAATGAGGTGCTGGTTCTGGTGGAGAGAGGCAGGTGAGAGGATGATGCTGCCATATTGACTCTGGGGGGGGGGGGGAAGTCTCCTGTCCAGTCTCCTGAGGGGGAACAGATTTTGTTGTGCCCTCTTCACGACTGTCTTAGTGTGTTTCATGTTGAGGGAGAGGTTGTTAGGTCCATTTACAGAGGTGTTTAGTCCCAGGATCCTTAGTTTAGTGATGAGCTTAATGGGTACTATGGTGTTGAACGCTGTGCTGTAGTCAGTGAATAGCATTCTCACATAAGTGTTCCTTTTGTCCAGGTGGGAAAGGGCAGTGTGGAGTGCAATAGAGATTGCACCCTCTGTGGATCTGTTGGGGCAGTATGCAAAATAGAGTGGGTTTAGGGTTTCTGGGATAATGGTGTTGATGTGAGCCATGACCAGACTTTCAAAGCACTTCATGGCTACAGACGTGAGTTTTACGGGTCAGTAGTCATTTAGGCAGGTTACCTTGGTGTTCTTGGGCACAGGGACTATGGTGGTCTGCTTGAAACATGTTGGTATTACAGACCCTCCCCGTCTCCCTCTCTTTCTCCCTCCCCCTCTCCATCTCCCTCTCTGTCTCCCTCCCCCTCTCTGTCTCCCTCCCTCTCTCTCTCTCTGTCTCCCTCTCCCTCTCTCTCTCTCTCTCCGTCTCCCTCCCTCCCTCTCTCTCTCTCTCTCTCTCTCTCTCTCTCTCTCTCTCTCTCCCTCTCCGTCTCTCTCCCTCTCTCTCTCTCTCTCTCTCTCTCTCTCTCTCTCCCTCTCGGTCACTCTCCCTCTCCGTCTCCCTCCCTCTCTGTCTCCCTCCCTCTCCGTCTCTCTCCCTCTCCGTCTCCCTCCCTCTCTCCCTCTCCGTATCCCTCCCTCTCCGCCTCCCTCCCTCTCTCTGTCTCCCTCCCTCTCCGTCTCCCTCCCTCTCCGTCTCCCTCCCTCTCTCCCTCTCCGTCTCCCTCCCCCTCTCCGTCTCTCTCCCTCTCTCCCTCCCTCTCTCTGTCCCCCCCCTCTCTCCCTCTCTCTGTCTCCCTTCCTCTCTCTGTCTCCCTCTCCATCTCCCTCCCTCTCCGTCTCCCCACTCTCTCCCTCTCTCTGTCTCCCTTCCTCTCTCTGTCTCCCTCTCCGCCTCCCTCCCTCTCTCTGTCTCCCTCCCTCTCCGTCTCCCTCCCTCCCTCTCCGTCCCTCTCTGTCTCCCTCCGTCTCCCTCCCCCTATCCGTCTCCCTCCCTCTCCGTCTCCCTCCCCCTCTCCGTCTCCCTCCCCCTCTCCCCCTCCCTCCCCCTCTCCGTCTCCCTCCCCCTCTCCGTCTCCCTCCCTCTCTCCCTCTCTCTGTCTCCCTCCCTCTCTCTGTCTCCATCTCCCTCCCTCTCCTTCTCCCTCCCTCTCCGTCTCCCTCCCCCTCTCCGTCTCCCTCCCTCTCTCCCTCTCCGTCTTCCTCCCTCTCTCTGTCTCCCTCCCTCTCTCCCGCTCTCTGTCTCCCTTCCTCTCTCTGTCTCCCTCTCCATCTCCCTCCCTCTCCGTCTCCCTCCCTCTCTCCCTCTCCATATCCCTCCCTCTCTGCCTCCCTCCCTCTCTCTGTCTCCCTCCCTCTCTGTCTCCCTCCCTCCCTCTCTCCCTCTCCGTCCCTCTATCCCTCTCTGTCTCCCTCCCCCTCTCCGTCTCCCTCCCTCTCTGTGTCCCTCCCCCTCTACCCCATCTCTCCCTCTCCGTCTCCCTCCCCCTCTCCGTCTCCCTCCCCCTCTCCGTCTCCTTCCCTCTCTCCCTCTCCGTCTTCCTCCCTCTCTCTGTCTCCCGCCCTCTCTCCCTCTCTCTGTCTCCCTCCCTCTCTCTGTCTCCGTCTCCCTCCCTCTCCGTCTCCCTCCGTCTCCCTCCCCCTCTCCGTCTCCCTCCGTCCCCCCCCTCTCCGTCTCCCTCCCTCTCTCCCTCTCCGTCTCCCTCCCTCTCTCTGTCTCCCTCCCTGTCCGTCTCTCTCCGTCTCCCTCCCTCTCTCCGTCTCCCTCCCTCTCTCCGTCTCCCTCTTCGTCTCCCTCCCCCTATGTCTCCCTCCCTCTCTCCCTCTCTGTCTCCCTCCCTCTCTCTGTCTTCCTCTCTCCCTCTCCGTCTCCCACCCTCTCCGTCTCCCTCCTTCCCTCTCTCCCTCTCTGTCTCCCTCCCTCTCTCTGTCTCCCTTCGTCTCACTCCCTCTCTGTCTCCCTCCTTCTGTCCCTCTCCGTCTCCCTCCCCCTCTCCGTCTCCCTCCCTCTCTCTGTCTCCCTCCCTCTCTCCCTCTCCGTCTCCCTCCCGCTCTGTCTCCCTCCCTCCCTCTCTCCCTGCCCCTCTCTGTCTCCCTCCCCCTTTCTGTCTCCCTCCCCCTCTCTGTCTCCCTCCCTCCCTCTCTCCGTCTCCCTCCCTCTCTTCGTCTCCCTCTCTCCCTCTCCGTATCCCTCCCTCTCTCCCTCTCCGTCTCCCTCCCTCTCTCCCTCTCCGTCTCCCTCCCTCTCTCCCTCTCCATCTCCCTCTCTCTCCCTCTCCCTCCCTCTCCATCTCCCTCCCTCTCTCTGTCTCCCTCCCTCCCTCTCCATCTCCCTCCCTCTCTCCCTCTCCCTCCCTCTCTCCCTCTCCGTCTCCCTCCCTCCCTCTCTCTGTCTCCCTCCCTCTCTCTGTCTCCCTCCGTCTCCCTCCCTCTCCGTCTCCCTCCCTCTCTCCCTCTCCGTCTCCATCCCTCTCTCTGTCTCCCCCGTCTCCCTCCATCTCCCTCCCTCTCTCCCTCTCCCTCTCCCTCCCTCCCTCCCTCCCTCCCTCCCTCCCTCCCTCCCTCCCTCCCTCCCTCCCTCCCTCCCTCCCTCCCTCCCTCCCTCCCTCCCTCCCTCCCTCCCTCCGTCTCACTCCCTCTCTCCCTCCCTCCCTCCCTCTCTCTCTGTCTCCCTCCCTCCCTCTCTCCCTCTCCGTCCCTCTATCCCTCTCTGTCTCCCTCCCCCTCTCCGTCTCCCTCCCTCTCCGTGTCCCTCCCCCTCTACCCCATCTCTCCCTCTCCGTCTCCCTCCCTCTCTCTGTCTCCCTCCCTCTCTCCCTCTCCGTCTCCCTCCCGCTCTGTCTCCCTCCCTCCCTCTCTCCCTGCCCCTCTCTGTCTCCCTCCCCCTTTCTGTCTCCCTCCCCCTCTCTGTCTCCCTCCCTCCCTCTCTCCGTCTCCCTCCCTCTCTTCGTCTCCCTCTCTCCCTCTCCGTATCCCTCCCTCTCTCCCTCTCCATCTCCCTCTCTCTCCCTCCCTCTCCATCTCCCTCCCTCTCTCTGTCTCCCTCCCTCCCTCTCCATCTCCCTCCCTCTCTCCCTCTCCCTCCCTCTCTCCCTCTCCGTCTCCCTCCCTCCCTCTCTCTGTCTCCCTCCCTCTCTCTGTCTCCCTCCGTCTCCCTCCCTCTCCGTCTCCCTCCCTCTCTCCCTCTCCGTCTCCATCCCTCTCTCTGTCTCCCCCGTCTCCCCCGTCTCCCTCCATCTCTCTCCCTCTCTCCCTCTCCCTCTCCCTCCCTCCCTCCCTCCCTCCCTCCCTCCCTCCCTCCCTCCCTCCCTCCCTCCCTCCCTCCCTCCCTCCCTCCCTCCCTCTCTCCCTCCCTCTCTCTCTGTCTCCCTCCCTCCCTCTCTCCCTCTCCGTCCCTCTATCCCTCTCTGTCTCCCTCCCCCTCTCCGTCTCCCTCCTTCTCCGTGTCCCTCCCCCTCTACCCCATCTCTCCCTCTCCGTCTCCCTCCCCCTCTCCGTCTCCCTCCCCCTCTCCGTCTCCTTCCCTCTCTCCCTCTCCGTCTTCCTCCCTCTCTCTGTCTCCCGCCCTCTCTCCCTCTCTCTGTCTCCCTCCCTCTCTCTGTCTCCGTCTCCCTCCCTCTCCGTCTCCCTCCGTCTCCCTCCCCCTCTCCGTCTCCCTCCGTCCCCCCCCTCTCCGTCTCCCTCCCTCTCTCCCTCTCCGTCTCCCTCCCCCTCTCTGTCTCCCTCCCTGTCCGTCTCTCTCCGTCTCCCTCCCTCTCTCCGTCTCCCTCCCTCTCTCCCTCTCCCTCTTCGTCTCCCTCCCCCTATGTCTCCCTCCCTCTCTCCCTCTCTGTCTCCCTCCCTCTCTCTGTCTTCCCCTCTCCCTCTCCGTCTCCCACCCTCTCCGTCTCCCTCCTTCCCTCTCTCCCTCTCTGTCTCCCTCCCTCTCTCTGTCTCCCTTCGTCTCACTCCCTCTCTGTCTCCCTCCTTCTGTCCCTCTCCGTCTCCCTCCCCCTCTCCGTCTCCCTCCCTCTCTCTGTCTCCCTCCCTCTCTCCCTCTCCGTCTCCCTCCCGCTCTGTCTCCCTCCCTCCCTCTCTCCCTCCCCCTCTCTGTCTCCCTCCCCCTTTCTGTCTCCCTCCCCCTCTCTGTCTCCCTCCCTCCCTCTCTCCGTCTCCCTCCCTCTCTTCGTCTCCCTCTCTCCCTCTCCGTATCCCTCCCTCTCTCCCTCTCCGTCTCCCTCCCTCTCTCCCTCTCCGTCTCCCTCCCTCTCTCCCTCTCCATCTCCCTCTCTCTCCCTCTCCCTCCCTCTCCCTCTCCCTCCCTCTCTCTGTCTCCCTCCCTCCCTCTCCATCTCCCTCGCTCTCTCCCTCTCCCTCCCTCTCTCCCTCTCAGTCTCCCTCCCTCCCTCTCTCTGTCTCCCTCCCTCTCTCTGTCTCCCTCCGTCTCCCTCCCTCTCCGTCTCCCTCCCTCTCTCCCTCTCCGTCTCCATCCCTCTCTCTGTCTCCCCCGTCTCCCTCCATCTCCCTCCCTCTCTCCCTCTCCCTCCCTCCCTCCCTCCCTCCCTCCCTCCCTCCCTCCCTCCCTCCCTCCCTCCCTCCCTCCGTCTCCCTCCCTCTCTCCCTCCCTCCCTCCCTCTCTCTCTGTCTCCCTCCCTCCCTCTCTCCCTCTCCGTCCCTCTATCCCTCTCTGTCTCCCTCCCCCTCTCCGTCTCCCTCCCTCTCCATGTCCCTCCCCCTCTACCCTCTGTCTCCCTCCCTCTCTCTGTCTTCCTCTCTCCCTCTCCGTCTCCCACCCTCTCCGTCTCCCTCCTTCCCTCTCTCCCTCTCTGTCTCCCTCCCTCTCTCTGTCTCCCTTCGTCTCACTCCCTCTCTGTCTCCCTCCTTCTGTCCCTCTCCGTCTCCCTCCCTCTCTCTGTCTCCCTCCCTCTCTCCCTCTCCGTCTCCCTCCCGCTCTGTCTCCCTCCCTCCCTCTCTCCCTCCCCCTCTCTGTCTCCCTCCTTCTGTCCCTCTCCGTCTCCCTCCCCCTCTCCGTCTCCCTCCCTCTCTCTGTCTCCCTCCCTATCTCCCTCTCCGTCTCCCTCCCTCTCTCCCTCCCCCTCTCTGTCTCCCTCCCCCTTTCTGTCTCCCTCCCCCTCTCTGTCTCCCTCCCTCCCTCTCTCCGTCTCCCTCCCTCTCTTCGTCTCCCTCTCTCCCTCTCCGTATCCCTCCCTCTCTCCCTCTCCGTCTCCCTCCCTCTCTCCCTCTCCGTCTCCCTCCCTCTCTCCCTCTCCCTCTCCCTCTCTCTCCCTCTCCCTCCCTCTCCATCTCCCTCCCTCTCTCTGTCTCCCTCCCTCTCCATCTCCCTCCCTCTCTCCCTCTCCCTCCCTCTCTCCCACTCCGTCTCCCTCCCTTCCTCTCTCTGTCTTCCTCCCTCTCTCTGTCTCCCGCCCTCTCTCCCTCTCTCTGTCTCCCTCCCTCTCTCTGTCTCCGTCTCCCTCCCTCTCCGTCTCCCTCCGTCTCCCTCCCCCTCTCCGTCTCCCTCCGTCCCCCCCCTCTCCGTCTCCCTCCCTCTCTCCCTCTCCGTCTCCCTCCCCCTCTCTGTCTCCCTCCCTGTCCGTCTCTCTCCGTCTCCCTCCCTCTCTCCGTCTCCCTCCCTCTCTCCGTCTCCCTCTTCGTCTCCCTCCCCCTATGTCTCCCTCCCTCTCTCCCTCTCTGTCTCCCTCCCTCTCTCTGTCTTCCTCTCTCCCTCTCCGTCTCCCACCCTCTCCGTCTCCCTCCTTCCCTCTCTCCCTCTCTGTCTCCCTCCCTCTCTCTGTCTCCCTTCGTCTCACTCCCTCTCTGTCTCCCTCCTTCTGTCCCTCTCCGTCTCCGTCTCCCTCCCTCTCTCTGTCTCCCTCCCTCTCTCCCTCTCCGTCTCCCTCCCGCTCTGTCTCCCTCCCTCCCTCTCTCCCTCCCCCTCTCTGTCTCCCTCCCCCTTTCTGTCTCCCTCCCCCTCTCTGTCTCCCTCCCTCCCTCTCTCCGTCTCCCTCCCTCTCTTCGTCTCCCTCTCTCCCTCTCCGTATCCCTCCCTCTCTCCCTCTCCGTCTCCCTCCCTCTCTCCCTCTCCGTCTCCCTCCCTCTCTCCCTCTCCATCTCCCTCTCTCTCCCTCTCCCTCCCTCTCCATCTCCCTCCCTCTCTCCCTCTCCCTCCCTCTCTCCCTCTCCGTCTCCCTCCCTCCCTCTCTCTGTCTCCCTCCCTCTCTCTGTCTCCCTCCGTCTCCCTCCCTCTCCGTCTCCCTCCCTCTCTCCCTCTCCGTCTCCATCCCTCTCTCTGTCTCCCCCGTCTCCCTCCATCTCCCTCCCTTTCTCCCTCTCCCTCCCTCCCTCCCTCCCTCCCTCCC